>NC_057807.1:222460966-222760966 GCF_018294505.1 Triticum aestivum | reverse complement strand
AGGCGTGCTCCTCCCGGACTCGGGCCGCGGCGGCGGCTTCGCTCGGGACTCTGGTCCCGAGCCAGTGCGGGAGACAGAGGCGGCGTTGGGCCGGCTCGCCTGGGCCTTCGGCCCAGTCGGGCGCGCGGGGATTTCAAAAAAAAACGTACCATCGAAAATAAATCCTAGAAAAAATAAATAAAAATCTAAAAATGCCAAACAAATTTTCACTGTCTAAATAAAATATTTAGAACAAGATGAACATTTTCTTGGCCCTAAAATGCAATTTTGAAAACATGCAATTTTTCTAATTCAAATAAAATTGCAATAAAACTCCCAAATAAAATACTTGTTTGATTTAATATTTTTCCTCTAGTATTTCATTTATTTTGGGAAAGTCATTTTATTCCCTCTCTTTTATTTTTTAAATGAAATATACTGAAAAAAACTATTTAAAACCAAACGATCCCCTTTTATTGTCAAAATTTTGAGAAAACTCAAATATGAAAATAACAAAATCCCCAACTCTCTCCATAGGTCCTTGAGTTGCGTAGAATTTCTAGGATCAAGCCAAAATGCAATAAAATATGATATACAATGATGATCTAATGTATAACATTCCAAATTGAAAATTTGGGATGTTACAAATTTATCAGCCATGTTTCAATGTGGGGAAGTGGGATCGCACACCTTTTCCCACTTCCCTACAATAAGTGCGCACGTACTGCATGCCTTAACTGCATCCAGAATATCAACCGACCCGCGGACACCGCAATAAATCCACGTGCATGGGCCGAGGGCACGCTGTGGCGGGCCCCAGCTCGTCGCCTCGTCCCGTCGCGCGCATGGCCTGTCAGGCCCCTTCGGCTCCCGTGCACCACGTGGCACTCGCGCGAAGCCTGAAAGATTGCTTCAAGATTCGACGGACTCCTCAGTTCCCGCCCGTGCTGGGATGCCGTGATCCGGCTTCTAGAAGCCATCACATAGTGGGTGTTGCCGAATCCGGCGATCTCAAAGCTTCATCAACAAACCTCTACTCAGGGGAGAAACTACGAAGGCCCACCCGCTCTAAGCCGGCAGACCTTACAGCTTCGGGGACTACTGTCGGGGGGGATGAGCCCCGGGCAGGCAACGGAACCCGGATACTTTTGAAAAACATCGGGGCCAGCATCGCCCCTCAGTCCGTCTCACACTCGGCCGGGTCCCGCGACCCAACCAAGTTCGCCAACCCATCCGAACTCTTCAACACGATCAAGACAGCAACCCAACCCTGCCGGCTGGCGCAAGACGGCGGGACCCGACGCATCAAGACTTCCCCAGCAAGCTAGCTGCCTTGTGGCATGTTCCTCATCCCAACCACGGGTCAGCGCCTATCCCATCCCAGTCGTACGATGGGACGAGCCTACATTCAGAGATGAGCACAGCAATGGTGCCCCACCAACTCCTCTGACCGGCAGAGGTATGGCAACAGTGCCCCACCAACTCCTCTGACCGGCAGAGGTATGGCAACAGTGCCCCACCTGCCCTGCTGACCAGGGCCGGCGTGGCTACAGTACGCCTGACGTCACTGCTGATGCCAGCACACGGCGGCCAGGCTGAGTGCCACTGTAGCCGACTCGACCCGGCCACTCCGTGCCGTTGGACAAGACGACAAATAGTGCTCCCTGGCACATGGGGCCCAAGCCCGGCGAACCCGGCGAGCCCTGACACCCGGCAGGTCCCACCGCCGGCTCCCCGGATGACGACCACCCGGCCCCACGACCCTGTAACTATACCATTGTAGCCCTGGGGGGGTTGACCTATAAAGCCCCCCAGGAGGCCTCCATGCACGAGGCGATCAGATCATCAGTAGAACACACTCACTCACACACTAGCAAGGGAGAAGGAGCAGCTGATAACCCACAAGTGTAGGGGATAATTGTTGCCTCTTTTGATAAGTAAGAGTGTCGAACCCAACGAGGAGCTAAAGGTAGAACAAATATTCTCTCAAGTCCCATCTGCCACTGATACGGCTCTACGCACGCTTAGTGTTCGCTTTACCTAGAACAAGTATGAAACTAGAAGTACTTTGTGGGTGTTGTTGGATAGGTTTGCAAGATAATAAAGAGCACGTAAATGAAGAGTAGGGGATGTTTAGATAAAGATGCAATAAAGTAAATATAGCGAGTGTGGAGAAGTGGTGGTAGGAGTTGTAAAATTGTCCCTAAGCAATTGACTACTTTACTAGACCGGTAATCACTATTGCAATTTTATTTGAGGGAGAGGCATAAGCTAACATACTTTCTCTTCTTGGATCATATGCACTTACGATTGGAACTCTAGAAAGCATCCGCAACTACTAAAGATCATTAAGGTAAAACCCAACCATAGCATTAAAGTATCAAGTCCCCTTTATCCCATACGCAAACAACCTACTTACTCGGGTCTGTGCTTCTGTCACTCACGCCACCCACCATAAGCAAACCATGAACATATTGCAAACCCTACAGCGGGGATCCCTCATGCTTGCGCGACACGGAGAGCACCATAGGACAACACCAATAATTAAACATGCAACTCAAACCAATCATAGCAATTCATCAATCACCGATAGGACAATAGAAATCTACTCAGACATCATAGGATGGCAACACATCATTGGAAAATAATATGAAGCATAAAGCACCATGTTCAAGTAGAGGGTACAGCGGGTTGCGGGAGAGTGGACCGCTGGATATAGATGGGGGAAGGTGATGGAGATGTTGGTGAAGATGGCGGAGGTGTTGGTGAAGATTGCGGTGATGATGATGGCCCCCGACGGCGTTCCGGCTCCACCGGAAGCAAGGGGGAGAGAGCCCCCCTTCTTCTTCTTCCTCCTTGGCCTTCTCCCTAGATGGGAGAAGGGTTTCCCCTATGGTCCTGGGCTCCCATGGCTTGGGAGGGGCGAGAGCCCCTCTGAGATTGGATCTGTCTCTCTGTCTCTCTCTATTTCTGCGTTCTCAGATTCTGCCCTTTCACCGTTTATTTTATATCACGAGATCCGTAACTCCGATTGGGTTGAAACTTTCGCCCAGATTTTTCTCCGAAAGTTAGCTTTCCTGTGACAAAAGAAGAGTGTCAACCGCCTTACGGGGTGCCCACGAGGGTCAGGGGTGCACCCCCTTGCCTAGTGGCCCCCTTGGGCACCCTCTCATGTTGGTTTTTCTTCCCAAAAATCATAAATATTCCGAAAATGATCTAGGTCCGTTTTTATCCCCTTTGGACTCCGTTTGATATTGGGTTTCTGCGAAACATAAAACATGCAACAAACAGGAACTGGCACTGGGCACTGGATCAATAGTTTAGTCCCAAAAATAGTATAAAAAGTTGCCAAAAGTATATGAAAGTTGAATAATATTGGCATGGAACAATCAAAAATTATAGATACGACGGAGACGTATCAGTAGCCTAAGCATTGGCCCATATTCCTTCTTCCCTGTGACGCCCCCGATTCAATCGTACACTAATCATGCATGCAAATGTGTACGATCAAGATCAGGGACTCACGGGAAGATATCACAACACAACTCTAAAACATAAATAAGTCATACAAGCATCATAATACTAGCCAGGGGCCTCGAGGGCTCGAATACAAGTGCTCGATCATAGACGAGTCAGCGGAAGCAAAAATATCTGAGTACAGACATAAGTTAAACAAGTTTGCCTTAAGAAGGCTAGCACAAAGTGGGATACAGATCGAAAGAGGCGCAGGCCTCCTGCCTGGGATCCTCCTAAACTACTCCTGGTCGTCGTCAGCAGCCTGGACGTAGTAGTAGGCACCTCCAGTGTAGTAGTCATCGTTGACGGTGGCGTCTGGCTCCTGGGCTCCAGCATCTGGTTGCGACAACCAGAAAGAAAGGAAAGGGGGAAAAAGGGGGGAGAAAGCAACTATGAGTACTCATCCAAAGTACTCGCAAGCAAGGAGCTACACTACATATGCATGGGTATATGTGTAAAGGGTCATATCAGTGGACTGAACTGCAGAATGCCAGAATAAGAGGGGGATAGCTAATCCTGTCGAAGACTACGCTTCTGGCAGCCTCCGTCTTGCAGCATGTAGAAGAGAGTAGATTGAAGTCCTCCAAGTAGCATCTCCAAGTAGCATCTCCAAGTAGCATCTCCAGTAGCATCGCATAGCATAATCCTACCCGGCGATCCTCCCCTCGTCGCCCTGTGGAAAAGCGATCACCGGGTTGTCTGTGGAACTTGGAAGGGTGTGTTTTATAAAGTATTCGGTTCTAGTTGTCATAAGGTCAAGGTACAACTCCAAGTCGTCCTGTTACCGAAGATCATGGCTATTCGAATAGATTAACTTCCCTGCAGGGGTGCACCACATAACCCAACACGCTCGATCCCATTTGGCCGGACACACTTTTCTGGGTCATGCCCGGCCTCGGAAGATCAACATGTCGCAGCCCCACCTAGGCACAACAGAGAGGTCAGCCCGCCGGTCTAAATCCTATGGCGCAGGGGTCTGGGCCCATCGCCCATTGCACACCTGCACGTTGCGTGGGCGGCCGGAAGTAGACCTAGCAACCTCCATTACAAAGGAAGTTGCGTTAACGCAGTCCAACCCGGCGCGCGCCGCTCCGTCGCTGACGTCAAGAAGGCTTTGGCTGATACCATGACGCCGGGATACCCATAACTACTCCCTCGTAGATGGTTAGTGCGTATAGACCAAATGGCCAGACTCAGATCAAATACCAAGATCTCGTTAAGCGTGTTATTATGAAGCAACCGCGAACGCCGACCAGGGCCAGGCCCACCTGTCTCCTAGGTGGTCTCAACCTGCCCTGTCGCTCCGCCACAAAGTAACAGTCGGGGGCCGTCGGGAACCCAGGCCCACCTCTACCGGGATGGAGCCACCTGTCCTTTCAGCCCCCACATCGAAATCACTTGCGGGTACTCAACGAGCTGACCCGACTTTAGTCACCATCTGTATAGTATGTATGTATGTATAATATATGCCCGTGATCACCTCCCAAGTGATCACGGCCCGATAGATAGCAAGGCAGACTGACAAGAGTGTAGGGCCAATGATGATAAACTAGCATCCTATACTAAGCATTTAGGATTGTGGGTAAGGTATCAATGACTGTAGCAACAATGATAGGCTATGCAACAGAATAGGAGTAACCGAATAGTAACATGCTACACTACTCTAATGCAAGCAGTATAGAGAAGAATAGGCGATATCTGGTGATCAAGGGGGGGGGGGGGCTTGCCTGATTGCTCTAGCAAGAAGGAGGGGTCGTCAACTCCGTAGTCGAACTGGGCAGCAACAGCGTCGGTCTCGTAGTCTACCGGAGAGAAGAGGGGGAAGAAACAATGAATACAATGCAAACAGATGCATATCGATGCATGACAAGACAAGTAACGAAGCTAGGTGTGCCCAATCGCGGTAGTAGGTGATACCGACGAAGGGGGAAAACATCCGGGAAAGTATTCCCGGTGTTTCGCGTTTTCGGACCGGTGAATCGGAGGGGGAAAGTTGCGTGTTCGGTATGCTAGGGGTGTGTGGCGGACGAACGGGCTGCGTATCCGGATTCATCTTGTCGTTCTGAGCAACTTTCATGTAGAAAGTATTTTCATCCGAGTTACGGATTAAAAGATATGATTTTCTAAAGATTTAGATCATTTTCTGATTTTAATTATATATTTAATTCCAACATTATCCAAAACAGTGTGTGATGATGTAGGCATGACATCAGAGTGATGTCAGCAGGTCAACTGGTCGGTTGACCAGTCAAACCAGACAGGTGGGTCCAGTGGGACCCACATGTCATTGTCAAGGGCCTTAACAGAGTTTTAAAACTAACTGAAATGGGATAATTAGTGGGTGGACCCCTGTAGTCAGTGGCTAATTAGGTTTTAGTTAATTAACTAAATTAATTAGCAGTTTATATATTTGTTTTTATTTGTTTTATGGCATGGGGCCCGCCTGTCTGTGGCAGTAGCTGCCACGTCAGCGAAGTTGACTTGGTCAACGTGGCCAGTTGGGCCCCCCAGGCCCACAGGCAGCGACCCAGGGGTGGGGCCCGCCTAGCCACATCGGCGGACGGTGCCGGAGCGACTCCGGCGACCCAACAGAGGCGGCCCCTCGCCGGAGTTGGCTGGAATCGCGCGACGGGGCACCAAATCGGGCGCGGCGCTCTCTGGAACGGCCTCTTCGCGCCGCGTCCGATGGAGGGGAGCACGACGGCGTGGGTGGCCGGAATGGTCGCTGGCAACGAGCGCGGCGGGCTGCAGTTCGAGCGCGGACGAAGATGGTGACACAACGCCCTTCGGGGCGAACGGGAAGGCTAGGGTGGAGCTGCGCGACGCGCTGAGCACAAAGGGCTCGGCCCCGTGACCATTTGGTCACCGGAAGGGCGCCGGCGACGCGCGCAGGCGGCGGTGCAGTCGGGAGCTCGAGGGAAGTGGAGCTGGGGCGAGCTAGCGAAGAAATGGAGAGGTTGGGGAGGATCTACGGGGCGTGAGGAGCGAATCTGACACGAGCCCGTGACCATTTGGTCACCGGAGACTCGTCGGCGACGGGGTCCGCGGCGGAGCGCTCGGGTGCTTCAGCGGCAACTAGTTAGGGCGTGCGAGGGAGCTAACGGAGATGGGCGGGAGATGGGGATCTCATCGTGCGGCACGCAAGATGTCCCTTGGGAGTTTAGTAGCCGGAGAGTCGACGGCGCTCGTCGGAGACGCGTCGGGGATCCGAGGAAGAAGACGAGGTTGGGGCAGCGTTCGATGGTGCTCGGCGTCCTGCGTCTTGGCGTGGAGGCATAGTCGAGGGAGGCGGAGCGAGCGGACGCGTCGGAAGGGCTTGGAGGTCGCGGCGGCCGGGAGTACTACGGCGGTGAGGCCATGGCGGCGCTCGGTTGCTGTGGGGAACGAGGGGGCAAGATGCGGTGGATCTGGAGGGGGGAAGCGCAGGGACCGAGGCGAGAGCGGGGGAGAGTGGGAGGAGGAACCGAGGGCGCGAAGGCGTGGCGGACTTATCCTCTCGTCGTCGCCGGCGAGAGGGTGCGGCGGGGACGCGCCCCGGTTCCGACCCGGGTCGGGGGAACAGGGAAGGGAGGCGGCAGGGGGAGGCGGGCCGGTTCGGCCGTGGGGTGGGCCGGCCCGTTCGGGCGGCTGAGGCCAGCTGGGCCACTTGGCCCAGCGAGGGGGGGGGCTTTTATTTTTCTTTTGTTGTTGTTTTTTTCTTTTTGTTTTATTTTAGTTGCACTTTATTTTTGGTTTAGTAAAATATGAAAATAGCCCCACAAATAGCATGTCAAAATAATCCACTGTCCTAAGAAGTTTTATCTCAGAATAAAAATAGTTTAGTATTTGGTAAAATATATTAGGAGTATAACTAATTGTTTGGTTGTTGCTTTAATCACTTTAGGGTATTTAAATTTTTTATAAAGATGTTATTACTCCACCAATAATATTCATGATTTATTTGTCACATTAAGAACATTTTAGTTTTGACTTCTGAAAACTTTAATTGTTTGAAACGATTTTAAATTTGAATTCGAATCGTTTTTGAACCATCGCGAAATTAACAACAGTAACCGAGGTGATGTGGCATCATTAGCGTGGAATTACTATAGTCTAAATATCCGGGCGTTACAAATCTCCTCCACTACAAGAAATCTCGTCCCGAGATTTAAGAGGTAGTGGAAGGGGGGAAGGTTTGGTAACGAATCTAGCGGGTCTTCTCACGCTGGCTTGCTCTTCTCGAAGAGGCCGGTCCAATACATTGAGGTCTTCATTTCTCTGCTTCAAGTCATCAAGATAAAGTCGGTATCCTTTCTTTAGGGGTTCCATCGTACTTACGAAAGAATAAGGGGGTATTCCGAGAGAACGAACCTCTACAAGGTTGACTATCGGTCGATATCATCGGGGAAGGTGGCAGAAAGTAACTCTCGAATTGAAATTTAAGAAAATATCGAGAGCAAAGTAATGAGGTTCATGGGATGTTTCGAGCGAGCAGGTAACTGTTCGATGCCTGAAACAGGGCGTGAAAGGGGCTCAAAGCAATCGGGAATAAGTATTGCGTCTGATACCTGAATAGATCAACAGGCAAGTGGCATGTGAATTACATGGAAAGTCAAGCGTGAGGAATAACTTTGACAACAGGGGGTACCGAAGAGTCAGGTTTTGATCCTGTGGAACTGTGGGTTATGGGCCCACCATGTGGGGTAAAAGAAGGAAGGGCGTCGACGTCTTGCACGATCGCATAAGAAAGACATGTCAAAGCATGGCCTGTCAGTTATGTTGGCAACAATGTCGGTACCAAGGGCGAGGGACGAAGAGAACCATTTTCTTGCTCGTTGAACGAGGCAGACCAATAGGTAAAGTTCTCGTCCATCGGTGGTTACCGAGATGTCATCAACAAAAGTAACAGGGTCTTTCTGACAGAATTGTACACAAAGGTGTTTACATAAGCAGGAGAATATTACTGCTTCGGTTAATAGATCACAAGAAACGTTAAACAAAACAATGGGAAGGAAAAGGTGATCATCATATTAAATAGTACAATGGAAAGGAAAATGTGTTTAAACACATATTTCAAAGGTATAATCTTCGGAAGGACGAGCAGAGCATGATATCCATGACAGGATATAATGTAGTAAACTCTTTTAGGTAGGGGAGAGAAATTTCATGACATTACCCATACATCGGTGTTTGGATAATTGATAAAGACACATTTAGCATTGGGCTTTAAATGTTCTTGTTGAAAATCGGAGTATCACAGACATGCTTCGAGATAGCATTGACATGGTCTTCAAGCAAAGGTCAGACTTGGATATACAAGGGATTCATCATCATTAACCCAAGGAGAGGATGAGGGGGTGGCTGATGGAATCAGCGGCAATTTTTCGAGATTAACAAAGATGGATTTCCATAATTATGTGAACAAGGAGATAACATTTGTCAGATCAAATGGTATAATGATGTATGCTCGAGGAAAACATACACAATTAAACATTGGTTGAAAGGTGCACCCGAATATGGGTTGGGTTGCACGACCAATGTCAGAATGGTGATTGAATAATCAAAAGTCCAAGAATGAATGGCCGACCATTAACTTCAATATAATAGGGTTGCTAGAAGGGCAGAATCCAAACAGCACCGCTCACTTCTTGGTACCCCGGTTGGAACCAACACGAGGACCCAAGAAAGAATGGTGATGGTGAAAGGTATCACCATACCAAGAGTTCTTAAGAGGTGGTGAAATTCCCACGACATTCTTGACATAAAAGGTGGTAATATTTCAAAGTAAAGAAGAACAATGCTAGGTAGCGAGGAACTCAAGGTACAACAGAAAATACGAACAAGTTTGTGTTGGAGGGAAGGCAATAAAGTGGCCGATGATAACACATCTCTTCGAGGGTAAGGATGGTATTTCTCTTCATGAATCCGATTGATATCCAGGACGAGCTCATAAGGTTGATGATGACCACGACACATTTGTCGAGAGATTTCAAGAAGATGTAATCAATTAGCGACGACATCAAGTCAAAGGAATGATGAAGCGAAAGGTTATTGAAACCATGGGTACGACACAAACTCGAAATCAAGCTTGTTGTTCAAGGCGAAATGATATGATGAGGAAGATTGACGTAAGCTTAACTCATCATAAAAAATGGTTCTCCGGGAAGAAAGGACCAGGCAACACAGTTAAAATTTAGTACGATAAGGAATAGACAATCAGGCTAGGAATGACTTGGAGGATTATTAACTCATGAGCAACGAAAATTACTTATAGTTAATGAGTCGGGTTACAGACTCGGTTCACTATCGGTGTCCCTGAGTGTCTAACAACTCAGAACCCGGGGAAAAACTAGAATTGATGAGAAATAATACTTGAAGAAGAACTCATAAGAAGTAATATGGTTCTGTGATATTATCGAGATACCAGGGGGGTAATACTCGACGACAGATCAAAGTAGAGGTTGGAGTGGGGTATTGATCCGCAGAAGACAAATGCTTAAACTTGCCCAAGAAATGTGATCAAAGAAGAACAATATGGTCGGAACCATAGCTGCAAGGGATCCAATTTAATGACACCGGAAGAATTGCCCAAAGGAATAAATATTTTGCAAGAAGCTTCCATGATAAGTTCCACATCAGGTCCATGGGCATGAACACAAAGTTCAAGGTCGACTCCCACTTCTTTAATGCACAACCTTTCATTCACCTCTTGCTTTTCGAAAATGACATTATTTGTTGAAAGTTTTTACCTGGTGCAATACCAGATAAGTATGACACGTGAAATCTTTCAGGATCACTTAACACATGCTCGAAGCAGAGCACTTGGTTGACACAAGCATAGGATATAACTTGCCAAAGGCAGAGGACACAATTTACCAAAGGCATTATGTATCAGGGGAGAAACTCTCAAGGTTATTGGATATGAAGGACACTGTCGGATAATAACCAAGCAATTGGTCTCGCGGACCACCCGAAATCTGATGTGAGTATCGGTACTCAATCAGAAGGAAAAAGAATGGAAAAGGCATCGGTTTATAGAACATCTGAATAATTCATCATTTAAATAACAAAGGAATTATGATTTTCAAATCAAGGGATCAGGAGCAAATGCTCTGATCAAGGATGGATAAGTTGAATAGGCTTAGGGGTACAATCGATGGCAATCTGATTGGCCAAGAACCAGCTCATGTTCAAAATGACATCTGAGCCAGAAGGATGAATTCTAGGATCTGATTGAGGATTGCGAGCATTCACAACATATCGAATCAAGTGACTCGAAATGATAGTGACAGAGGATGTCAACGGATATTACTAGAAGTATGGAATTAACCATAATGCCGGAAGGCAAGGAAATCAAGAGCAATGGGATGTTGAGGATTTTCAGAAAATCGAATGGTATTTCAAGGACTTATGTGAAACACATGAACGACTAGGGATGAGGGGATACTCGTCAAGTGCGAGGATCTATTTGAAGGGGTATTCATGTGGCAAAGAACTGCTAGGCAGTAGGCACAAAGTATTCTCGGAACAATAGTGAAAACTTCGGGGTATCTGGTAATAACAAGATCAATGGGGGATGATCGTATGAATGGTAGGTGTAAGTTGTTATCCATAAGGATTTATCGGTGGTCGGGAATAGCAAAGTGATGAGCACAAAGTCTCGAGAGAATACCAAAGAGTATCTCCAAAATCTTCTGGTGCAGTCGGTGATCATCTGGACTGAAGGGCCTCTCCGGGAGAAAGTATTTTCGAGAACCTAAAGTTAGATTTTAGTAAAAATCGTTTAACCCGAATAGAAGAGAGTTCAGAATCCTAGAGTAAAGGTCGAGGAGTAAAAGATCCTAGTGCCACCCAATGGCGACATGGGCCCGTAAGGCACACAGCCAAGTTAGTAAAAGTTTTTTGCAATGTCTAGACTCGACTTCGGCCAAGGAGTGTGGAAGGGGGATTCCTACAGGCAGTCGGCTCTGATACCAACTTGTGACGCCCCCGATTCAATCATACACTAATCATGCACGCAAATGTGTACGATCAAGATCAGGGACTCACGAGAAGATATCACAACACAACTCTAAAACATAAATAAGTCATACAAGCATCATAATACAAGCTAGGGGCCTCGAGGTCTCGAATACAAGTGCTCGATCATAGACGAGTCAGCGGAAGCAACAATATCTGAGTACAGACATAAGTTAAACAGGTTTGCCTTAAGAAGGCTAGCACAAACTGGGATACAGATCGAAAGAGGCGCATGCCTCCTGCCTGGGATCCTCCTAAACTACTCCTGGTCGTCGTCAGCAGCCTGCACGTAGTAGTAGGCACCTCCAGTGTAGTAGTCGTCCTCGACGGTGGCGTCTGGCTCCTGGGCTCCAGCATCTGGTTGCGACAACTAGAAATAAAGGAAAGGGGGAAAAGGGGGGAGAAAGCAACCGTGAGTACTCATCCAAAGTACTCGCAAGCAAGGAGCTACACTACATATGCATGGGTATATGTGTAAAGGGCCATATCAGTGGACTGAACTACAGAATGCCAGAATAAGAGGGGGATAGCTAATCCTGTCGAAGACTACGCTTCTGGCAGCCTCCGTCTTGCAGCATGTAGAAGAGGGTAGATTGAAGTCCTCCAAGTAGCATCTCCAAGTAGCATCTCCAGTAGCATCGCATAGCATAATCCTACCCGACGATCCTCCCCTCGCCGCCCTGTGGAAAAGCGATCACCGGGTTGTCTGTGGAACTTGGAAGGGTGTGTTTTATTAAGTATCCGGTTCTAGTTGTCATAAGGTCAAGGTACAACTCCAAGTCGTCCTGTTACCGAAGATCACGGCTATTCGAATAGATTAACTTCCCTGCAGGGGTGCACCACATAACCCAACACGCTCGATCCCATTTGGCCGGATACACTTTTCTGGGTCATGCCCGGCCTCGGAAGATCAACACGTCGCAGCCCCACCTAGGCACAACAGAGAGGTCAGCCCGCCGGTCTAAATCCTATGCGCGCAGGGGTCTAGGCCCATCGCCCATTGCACACCTGCACGTTGCGTGGGCGGCCGGAAGCAGACCTAGCAACCTCCATTACAAAGGAAGTTGCGTTAACGCAGTCCAACCCGGCGCGCGCTGCTCCGTCGCTGACGTTAAGAAGGCTTCGGCTGATACCACGACGCCGGGATACCCATAACTACTCCCGCGTAGATGGTTAGTGCGTATAGACCAAGTGGCCAGACTCAGATCAAATACCAAGATCTCGTTAAGCGTGTTATTATGAAGCAACCGCGAACGCCGACCAGGGCCAGGCCCACCTGTCTCCTAGGTGGTCTCAACCTGCCCTGTCGCTCCACCACAAAGTAACAGTCGGGGGCCGTCGGGAACCCAGGCCCACCTCTACCGGGATGGAGCCACCTGTCCTTTCAGCCCCCACATCGGAATCACTTGTGGGTACTCAACGAGCTGACCCGACTTTAGTCACCATCTGTATAGTATGTATGTATGTATAATATATGCCTGTGATCACCTCCCAAGTGATCACGGCCCGATAGATAGCAAGGCAGACTGACAAGAGTGTAGGGCCAATGATGATAAACTAGCATCCTATACTAAGCATTTAGGATTGCGGGTAAGGTATCAATGACTGTAGCAACAATGACAGGCTATGCAACAGAATAGGAGTAACCGAATAGTAACATGCTACACTACTCTAATGCAAGCAGTATAGAGAAGAATAGGCGATATCTGGTGATCAAGGGGGGGGGGCTTGCCTGATTGCTCTGGCAAGAAGGAGGGGTCGTCAACTCCGTAGTCGATCTGGGCAGCAGCAGCGTCGGTCTCGTAGTCTACCGGAGAGAAGAGGGGGAAGAAACAATGAATACAATGCAAACAGATGCAAATCGATGCATGACAAGACAAGTAACGAAGCTAGGTGTGCCCAATCGCGGTAGTAGGTGATACCGACGAAGGGGGAAAACATCCGGGAAAGTATTCCCGGTGTTTCGCGTTTTTGGACCGGTGAATCAGAGGGGGGAAGTTGCGTGTTCGGTATGCTAGGGGTGTGTGGCGGACGAACAGGCTGCGTATCCATATTCGTCTCGTCGTTCTGAGCAACTTTCATGTAGAAAGTATTTTCATCCGAGTTACGGATTAAAAGATATGATTTTCTAAAGATTTAAATCATTTTCTGATTTTAATTATATATTTAATTCCAACATTATCCAAAACAGTGTGTGATGACGTAGGCATGACATCAGAGTGATGTCAGCAGGTCAACTGGTCGGTTGACCAGTCAAACCAGACAGGTGGGTCCAGTGGGACCCACATGTCATTGTCAAGGGCCTTAACAGAGTTATAAAACTAACTGAAATGGGTTAATTAGTGGGTGGACCCGTGTAGTCAGTGGCTAATTAGGTTTTAGTTAATTAACTAAATTAATTAGCAGTATATATATTTGTTTTTATTTGTTTTATGGCGTGGGGCCCGCCTGTCAGTGGCAGTAGCTGCCACGTCAGCGAAGTTGACTTGGTCAACGTGGCCAGTTGGGGCCCCCAGGCCCACAGGCAGCGACCCAGGGGTGGGGCCCGCCTAGCCACGTCGGCGGACGGTGCCGGAGCGACTCTGGCGACCCAACAGAGGCGGCCCCTCGCCGGAGTTAGCCGGAATCGCGCTACGGGGCACCAAATCGGGCGCGGCCAGGCTCTCTGGAATGGCCTGTTCGCGCCGCGTCCAATGGAGGGGAGCACGACGGCGTGGGTGGCCGGAATGGTCGCCGGCGACGAGCGTGGTGGGCTGCAGTTCGGGCGCGGACGAAGATGGCGACACAGCGCGCTTCGGGGCGAACGGGAAGGCTAGGGTGGAGCTGCGCGACGCGCTGAGCACAAAGGGCTCGGCCCCGTGACCATTTGGTTACCGGAAGGGCGCCGGCGACGCGCGCAGGCGGCGGCGCAGTCGGGAGCTCGAGGGAAGTGGAGTTGGGGCGAGCTAGCAAAGAAATGGAGAGGTTGGGGAGGATCTACGGGGCGTGATGAAGGAATCTGACACGAGCCCGTGACCATTTGGTCACCAGAGACTCGTCGGCGACGGGGTCCGCGGCGGAGCGCTCGGGTGCTTCAGCGGCAACTAGCTAGGGCATGCGAGGGAGCTAACGGAGATGGGAGGGAGATGGGGAGCTCACCATGCGGCACGCAAGATGGCCCTTGGGAGTTTAGTAGCCGGAGAGTCGACGGCGCTCGTCGGAGATACGTCGGGGATCCGAGGAAGAAGACGAGGTTGGGGCAGCGTTCGATGGTGCTCGGCGTCCTGCGTCTTGGCGTGGAGGCGTAGTCGAGGGAGGCGGAGCGAGCGGACGCGTCGGAAGGGCTTGGAGGTCGCGGCAGCTGCGAGTACTACGGCGGCGAGGCCATGGCGGCGCTCGGTTGCTGTGGGGAACGAGGGGGCGAGATGCGGTGGATCTGGAGGGGGGAAGTGCAGGGACCGAGGCGAGAGTGGGGGAGAGTGGGAGGAGGAACCGAGGGCGCGAAGGCGTGGCGGCCTTATCCTCTCGTCGTCGCCGGCGAGAGGGTGCGGCCGCCCCTGTTCCGACCCAGGTCGGGGGAACAGGGAAGGGAGGCGGGCCGGTTCGGCCGTGGGGTGGGCCGGCCCGTTCGGGCGGCTGAGGCCAGCTGGGCCACTTGGCCCAGCGAGGGGGGGGGGCTTTCATTTTTCTTTTGTTGTTGTTTTTTTCTTTTTGTTTTATTTTAGTTGCACTTTATTTTTGGTTTAGTAAAATATGAAAATAGCCCCACAAATAGCGTGTCAAAATAATCCACTGTCCTAAGAAGTTTTATCTCAGAATAAAAATAGTTTAGTATTTGGTAAAATATATTAGGAGTATAACTAATTGTTTGGATGTTGCTTTAATCACTTTAGGGTATTTAAAATTTTATAAAGATGTTGTTACTCCACCAATAATATTCATGATTTATTTGTCACATTAAGAACATTTTAGTTTTGACTTCTGAAAACTTTAGTTGATTGAAACGATTTTAAATTTGAATTTGAATCGTTTTTGAACCATCGCAAGATTAACAACAGTAACCGAGGTGACGTGGCATCATTAGCGTGGAATTACTGTAGTCTAAATATTCGGGCGTTACATTCCCCAAGCTCCTCCAGGAGCAACTCTGTACTGCAACATATACACCAACCTCGGCAGGACTAGGGGCGGTATCTCTCCGAAGAGCACCGAACCTGGGTATGTCTTGCGTCCTGCACTCACTTGTGCCGACCCCGCCTCTAGAGCCCACCGGTGCCCTCGAGCCGCCTCCTATCTTTAGCCATCCTTTGGCATCTGCCGTGTGCCCACCATGACAATATGTGAAGTCATTACTCTCCATAAGATCAATATGGTCTTTTATTTCTTTTTATTCTTTCTTTAATTCCCTCAAAATCATAGCAAGATAGCAAAGCCCTCAACTCAAAACTACTCTTTATTATATTACTCACGGACTCGTTTAAATAGATAGAGATCAAAACAAAACTCAAAGCTAGATCATACTAAAACTTTATTCTACTAGATCAAGATATAACCAAAAGGAATGAACTAAGAAAAACAATAAAGGTAGAAGTGTGATGGTGATACGATACTAGGGCACCTCCCCCAAGCTTGGTAGTTGCCAAGGGGAGTGCCCATACCCATGTATTTATGTCTCTTTCGTCGGAGGTGGTGATGAAGGATTGTTAATGGTGTAGGCTTGCCGTCCATCTTCCAAGGCATCATCTCACCATCGTAAAAGGATGAACGAGTCTCCGGGATCCTCAAATCTGCAGCCAAAGTCATCCTCTTGAATCTATATTCATACTCACAGTTTTGGTTTTACAGGTCATAGATCTGGGCTTGGAGGTGCTCGATTTTCTCATGAAGCTTGAAGATGGCCTCCCCGATGTTCTTGGCATCCAACTTGTGCTTGTTGGTGAACTCCGTGATCATCATGTGATTGGAGTTGAGTCCATGTTCCACCATCCCCTGGCACTTGAAAACTCATTGCTCCATTGCTTTGAGTCTTGTCTCCATGCTTCTGGTCTTCTTCGGTCCCTCAACATCGCGGATGTGCAGCACCCCCTCACGCATCTCAATGGTTGAGAGTGTTGCAACACCTCCGCGAGGTAAGGGTTGATGACCTTCTCGAAAAACTTGTCCTTGGGGGCGCTTGGAGACGTCATGGTGATCTAGATCTGTCAGAAAAACAGCTCGAAACAAAAACAGAGGATTTTGTCGTGGTACCGTCGTCAAAACCTTCGGGAGATTATATAAGGAATTTTCACCGACCAAAAGAAGTATCATGCAAGAAAACGGAGTCCGGAAGGCACACGAGGTGGCCACGAGGCAGGGGGCGCGCCTAGGGGGTAGGGCGCGCCCTCCACCCTCGTGGCTGCCTCGTGTCTCTTTCGGACTACTTTTAATTTTCCTAATTTTTTAAATATTCCAAGATGGAGAGAAATTGCTATTTGAACAGTTTTGGAGTCGGTTTACTTACCGTATCACATGCCTATTCCTTTTTGGAGTTTGAAACGTTCTGGAAAGTGTCCCTTATATACTCCTCCGGTGTTACAGTGTCAATTACATTGGTTTCAACATTAATGGGATTACCTGAGATATAATATTTGGTTCTTTGACCGTTTACCACCATCGGATTTGTGCCTTTGGCGTTGTTGATTTTGATGGCACCGGAACGATAGACCTCCTCGATAATGTAAGAATCTTCCCATTTAGAGAGAAGTTTTCCTGCAAAAAATCTTAAACGAGAGTTGTATAGCAAAACATAATCTCCTACATTAAACTCACGCTTTTGTATCCTCTTGTCATGCCATCTTTTAACTTTTTCTTTAAGCAACTTGGCATTCTCATAGGCTTGGGTTCTCCATTCATCAAGCAAGCTAATGTCAAATAACCTCTTTTCACCAGCAAGTTTGAAATCATAATTGAGCTCTTTAATAGCCCAATATGCCTTATGTTCTAGTTCAAGAGGTAAGTGACATGCTTTTCCATAAACCATTTTATATGGAGACATACCCATTGGATTTTTATAAGCGGTTCTATAGGCCCATAATGCATCATCAAGTTTCTTGGACCAATTATTTCTAGGTCTATTAACAGTCTTTTGCAAAATCAATTTAATTTCTCTATTACTCAATTCTACTTGACCACTAGACTAAGGATGATATGGAGATGCAATTCTATGATTAACATCATACTTAGCAAGCATTTTACGAAAAACACCGTGAATAAAATGTGAACCACCATCAGTCATTAAATATCTAGGGACTCCACACCTTGGAAAAATAACTTCTTTAAGCATCTTAAAAGAAGTGTTATGATCAGCACTACTAGTTGGAATAGCTTCTACCCATTTAGTAACATAATGTACAACATCTAAAATACGTGTATACCCATTGGAGGAAGGAAAAGGTCCCGTATAATCAAAGCCCCAAACATCAAATGGTTTGATAACAAGTGAATAATTCATATGCATTTCTTGACGTCTACTAATATTACCAATTCTCTGGCATTCATCAGAAGACAAGACAAACTTACGAGCATCTTTGAAGAGGGTAGGCCAATAAAAACCAGATTGCAATACCTTATGTGCAGTTCTATCTCCAACGTGGTGTCCTCCGTAAGCCACAGAGTGACACTTGCGTAGAATTTGTTTATGTTCATGCTTAGGTACACAATGTCTAATAACACCATCTACTCTTTCTTTATAAAGGTGTGGTTCATCCCAAAAGTAATGTCTTAAATCATAGAAAAACTTTTTCTTTTGCTGGTATGTGAAACTAGGTGGTATAAATTTAGCAACAATGTAATTAGCATAATCAGCATACCATGGAGCAGTACAAGAAGCATTTATGGCATCTAAATGTTCATCAGGAAAGCTATCATCAATAGGTTGTGGGTCATCAAGAACATTTTCTAATCTAGGCAAGTTGTCTGCAATGAGGTTCTCAGCTCCCTTTCTATCAATAATATGCAAATCAAATTCTTGTAGCAAGAGAACCCATCTAATAAGTCTAGGGTTAGCATCTTTCTTTTCCATAAGATATTTGATAGCAGCATGATCAGTGTGAACATTTACTTTGGAATCAACAATATAAGGTCTGAACTTATCACAAGCAAATACAACTGCTAAAAAATATTTTTCAGTAGTAGTATAATTTCTCTGGGCACTGTCTAGAGTTTTACTAGCATATTGGATAACATTTAATTTCTTATCAACTCTTTGTCCTAGAACAGCACCAACAACATAATCACTAGCATCACACATAATTTCAAATGGTAAATTCCAATCAGGTGGTTGAACAATAGGTGCAGAAATCAAGGCCTTCTTAAGTATTTCAAATGCTTCTACACAATCATCATCAAAAACAAAAGGAACATATTTTTTCAAGAGGTTAGTGAGAGGCCTAGAAATTTCAGAGAAGTCATTAATAAACCTCCTATAGAAACCAGCATGACCAAGGAAACTTCTTATATCTTTGATATCTTTAGGACACGACATCTTTTCAATAGCATCTACTTTAGCTTTATCAACTTCAATACCTCTTTCAGAAATTTTATGCCCCAAGACAATAGCTTCATTAACCATAAATTGGCACTTCTCCCAATTCAAGACAAGATTAGTTTCTTCACATCTCGGCAAAACTCGATCAAGGTTGCTTAAGCAATTATCAAAAGAAGTTCCGTAAACGGAGAAATCATCCATGAAAACCTCAACAATCTTTTCATAAAAGTCAGAGAATATAGCAGTTATATGATAACCCACAAGTATAGGGGATCGCAACAGTTTTCGAGGGTAGAGTATTCAACCCAAATTTATTGATTCGACACAAGGGGAGCCAAAGAATATTCTCAAGTATTTGTAGCTGAGTTGTCAATTCAACCACACCTGGAAGACATAATTCTGCAGCAAAGTATTTAGTAGCAAAGTAGTATGGAAGTAATGGCAACAGTGGCAACGGATAAGTAACAATAGCAGTTTTGTAAAGTAACAATAGCAGTTTTGTAGCAATCGTAATAGTGGCAACGGATAAGTAACTAAGCAAAGATCAATATGTGAAAAGCTCGTAGGCAATGGAACAATGATGGGTAGTTATGTGATGTAATTCAACATGCAACAGTTATAACATAGGGTGACACAGAACTAGCTCCAGATAATCAATATAATGTAGGCCTGTATTTCGAATATAGTCATACGTGCTTATGGAAAAGAACTTGCATGAAATCTTTTGTCCTATCCTCCCGTGGCAGCGGGGTCCTAATGGAAGGGATATTAATGCCTCCTTTTAATAGAGTATCAGACCAAAGCATTAGCACTTAGTGAATACATGAACTCCTCAAACTACGACCATCACCAGGAAGTGTCCTAACTATTGTCACTCTGGGGTTTGCCAGATCATAACACATAGTAAGTGACTATAACTTGCAAGATAGGATCAAGAACCCTCATATATTCATGGAAACATAATAGGTTCAGATCTGAAATCATGGCACTCGGGACAAGCATTAAGCATGGCAATGTCATAGCAACATCAATCTTAGAACATAATGGATATTAGGGATCAAACCCTAACAAAACTAACTCGATTACATGGTAAATATCATCAAACCCATCATAGGCACCCATCATAGACCAGCAAGCCTATGATGGGATTACTCACGCACAGCGGTGAGCATAATGAAATTGGTGGTGGAGGATGGCTGATGATGACGATAGCGACAGATTCCCCTCTCCGAAGCCCCGAACGGACTCCAGATCAGCCCTCCTAAGGAAGAACATGGCTTGGCGGCGGCTCCATACCGTAAAACATGATGAATCCTTCTCTCTGATTTTCCCTCCCCGAACATGAAAATATGGAGTTGGAGTTGAGGTCGGTGGAGCTCCAGGGGGCCCACGAGGCAGGGGGGCGTGCCCCCCACCCTCGTGGCTAGGGTGTGGGACCCCTTCTGTTGATTCTTTCGCCAGTATTTTTTATCTATTCCAAAAGGTGACTCCGTGAAGTTTCAGGTCATTCCGAGAACTTTTATCTCTGCACAGAAATAACACCATGACAATTCTGCTAAAAACAACGTCAGTTCGGATTAGTTCCATTCAAATCATGCAAATTAGAGTTCAAAACAAGGGCAAAAGTGTTTGGAAATGTAGATACGTTGGAGACGTATCAACTCCCCCAATCTTAAACCTTTGCTTGTCCTCAAGCAATTCAGTTGACAAACTGAAAGTGATAAAGAAAAACTTTTACAAACTCTGTTTGATCTTGTTGTTGCAAATATGTAAAGCCAAAATTCAAGTTTTCAACAAAGATTATGAACTAACTATATTCACAATTACATTTAGGTCTCATGTTTACTCATATCAATGGCATAATCAACTAGCGAGCAATAATAATAAATCTCAGATGATAACACTTTCTCAAAACAATCATGACACGATATAACAAGACGGTATCTCGCTAGCCCTTTCTAAGACCGCAAAACATAAATGCAGAGCACCCCTGAAGATCAAGGACGGACTAGACATTGTAATTCATGGCAAAAGAGATCCAGTCATACTCAATGTAAATTAATAACAATGCATACAAATGACAGCGGTGCTCTCCAACTAGTACTTTTTTATAAGAGATGATGACTCGACATAAAAGTAAATAGATAGGCCCTTCGCAGAGGGAATCAGGAATTTGCAGAGGTGCCAGAGCTCGAGTTTTGAAACAAAGATAAATAATATTTTGAGCGGCATACTTTCATTGTCAACATAAGAACCAAGAGATCTCGATATCTTCCATGCTACATACATTATAGGCGGTTCCCAAACAGAATGGTAAAGTTTATACTCCCCCACCACCAACAAGCACATTCCACCATTGGTACAAAACAATGGGTACCATCCAACTAACAACAATGGGGGGGGGAGTTTTGCTTGCAATTAATTTGATTTGATTTGAGCATGGGACTGGGTATCCCGGTTACCGGCCATTTTCTCGTGAATGATGAGCAGAGTCCACTCATCGTGAGAATAACCCACCTAGCATGGAAGATATAGACAACCCTAGTTGATACATGAGCTATTCGAGCATACAAAATAGAATTTCATGAGTTTGGCACATACAAATTTACTTGGAACGGCAGGTAAATACCGCATATAGGAAGGTATGGTGGACTCACATGGAACAACTTTGCGGTTTATGGAAGTGGATACACAAGAAGTATTCCCGCTTCATACAAGTGAAGGCTAGAAAGAGACTGGGAAGTGACCAACTATAGAGCGACACAGTCATGAACATGCATTAGGATTAACCAACAATGAGTGCAAGCATGAGTAGGATACAAATCACCATGAACATAAATATCGTGGAGGCTATGTTGATTTTGTTTCAATTACATGCGTGGACATGTGCCAAGTCAAGCCACTCGAATCATTCAAAGGAGGATACCACCCTATCATACCACATCACAACCATTTTAATAGCATGTTGGCACGCAAGGTAAACCATTATAAACTCCCAGCTAATTAAGCATGGCATGAGTAACTATAATCTCTAATTGTCATTGCAAACATGTTTCATTCATAATAGGTTGAATCAGGAACGATGAACTAATCATATTTACAAAAGCAAGATAGGTCGAGTTCATACCAGCTTTTCCTCATCTCAATCATTTCATCATATATCATCATTATTGCCTTTCACTTGAATGACCGAACGATGTGAATAATAACAATAGTGCACGTGCATTGGACTAAGCTGGAATCTGCAAACATTTAATTCAAAGGAGAAGACATGGTAACATGGGCTCTTTGTTAGATCAACATGTCACACCCTAGCTAGTCATGCATTAGAGTGTTGCATCATGTTTACTCATTCATCAGAAACTTGAAATGGGGATGACAGAACCCCCAGTCCCCTCTGAAACCAACCAGGGTTACTAAAATAATTTTTCAATGAACCTGAAATGCCCTTCTAAAATGCCCATCATTTTTGTCTTGGTTCAGAACCTCTGCCAAAAATGGTGCACATTTTCCTAGGCCATCCTAGGGTTTTGAATTAAATCATAAATATTTGAATTTGGGCATTTAAAATAATATAAAATATTTAAATGCTCAAATATCTCCAAACTAAAATGTTTCATGTTGGAAATAATCCAACTATGGGCCAGAAATAGTTTGGTGATTTTTGAAGTTGCCTAGGTATTTTATTAAATTCAACAAAGTTGCAGATATATTAAATAAAACAGAAAACAGAAAAGAAAGGGGAAGACTTACCTGTGCGGCCCAGCCAGCTGGTCGGCCCAGCCAGCAACCGACCCAGCCCAGCACTGTAGCTCCCCGTCGTCTTCCTCCCCTCGCCCCGAAGCTGCTGCGTGCTCGCGCGCGCGCGGCCGCGCGGCCACCTCCTGCTTGCCGACGCCCTCCTGGCCGCGTGGACGACGCCCGCAGCCCGTCCCGATCCCCCCTGCTCTCTCTCACTCTCCCCGGCTCTCTCCTTCCTCTCCCTCGCTCTCTCTCTCACACGGCCGAACACCACCGTCGCCACCGTTCGCCGTAGCAGTCGTCTCCGACCACCCCTCGCTCCCCCGACTAGCTCAGAAGCTCCGCCACAACTCCCTCTTCCTCCCCACCGCTCCACAGCTCCCCGGAAGCCCTGCATCGCCGCCACGTCGCCGTTCCCCTCTTCGGACTCCGACCACCGTCGCCGTCAAATTCGTCGTCTCCGGCGCGTCCCCGAGCCCGCTTCGACGCCCACTGCAACCGCGGTGAGCCCCCGGAGCGTTTCCCCCTTCTTCCCTGGTCTCTCCCGACCTCTAGGCCCTAGCTCCACCTCGACCGAGAGCTCCACGCCGCCGGCGATGTCGCCGCGTGGCCACGGTCGCCGTAGCGCCCAACCGAGCACACCATCGTGCTCCACACATCACCAGGAGCACGTAGAACGCACCAACGCCTCCCTAAACCCCCTGCAACACTGATCCCGACCGCACCCGAACTCCGGCCGCCGCAGCCGAGCTCGCCGCCGTCAACTCCGGCCACCCCGAGCCCAACCACCACCACCAATAGACGCGGCTCAACCTCAGCAACACGTAGATGCCTTCCGCCGTCCATTTGGTCGCCGGAATGGCAAAAAGCACTCTCGCCGCCGTCTCGGATCTCGCCGGCGTCATGTCGCCGGTGGGGTTTGACTTGACCGACCTGGGGTTTGACCCCCCAGGGTCACTGACGCGTGGGCCCTGTCGGCCAGATGGTTAGGTTAGCGCTAACTACTGTTAGTCAACCCCCCTGACACTGACAGTGGGCCCCAGCGCCACTAATTAGTAATTAAAATTAATTTAAATCTGTTTAACCCCCCCTGTCACTGACGTGTGGCCCCCACACGTCAGGTTTGACTTCAGCCAGCCGCAGTTGACCTGCTGACGTCACACCGACGTCAGGCTGACGCTGTAATTGAATTTCTGGATTTAAATTAAATCAGGAAATTCCAGAATATTAATTAAACTTCAAAAATTCATAACTTTTATTCTGTAACTCCAAATTGGACAAATTATATATGAAAAATGATCAGAAAAATCCAATCTATCCATCTGTACCATTTCCATGCATGATCAAACAAGTTAAGTTGATGTTTTAATCAGAACAAGAAAAGGCACTTTAAAAGGCCATATTTGAATTTGAAATTTGAATCCTTGATTCAAATTTGTTCAAACCCTTCTGGTTTTAGTTGCATTAGCCCAACACACTCATATTGCCATGTTTCATGCATGCATCATATTGTTGCATATTGTTTGGTGATGTTTGTGTATCGATGTCCTTTGCGACAGGATCTGTCCCCGAGGAGTACCGTGATTACCCTAACGAAGAACCGTATCCGTGCAACGAACCATCAGGCAAGCAACCAACCATTTGATCATATCGATACAATCCCATGTTCTCGCTCCTGCTCTCTTTTACTGCATTAAGACAACGCGATTCAAACTGCTGTGTGTTACGGTAGTTGAACCCATTTCCTCTGCATGACCTGTCATTGCCACAGTAACTAGATGAAACCCACTAGCATGTGTAGGAGTTGATTGAGCCGTATGTATGTGTTGTTCCTACCTTGCTATGCCTGCTATGCTTAGAGTCGTGTCAGGTCTGGTTCATCTGGGTGATGGGCTAGAGTGAAATGATTATGTCGGTAATGAGAGTGGTGTGGTGAACACGATTTGGTAAAGGTATCGATGAGAGGCCATGTAGGAGTACATGGTGGGTTGTTTCATTGAAGCCGACCTTAAGCACTGAGATCTGTATGTGTGATTTAAGAATCAGCTACTACCATGCATTGGGCCCGAAACCAATGGACCCTCTCGACTTCTTATTCACCCTAGTTCTCCGTCCAGGAGTTGCAAGTAGTTTCTGGTGTTTGTAGCCTACTGGAGGCCGTGGACAGCGCTGACCGTAGGGGTGGGCTGTGATGCGGTAGGTACGTGGCACGGTGTACCGAATACCCGTTAGGTATCTCGGGAACCCTGTTCACATCGTTCGGGGCCGTATGGGAAACCTCGGCCGGACTCCCTGCGGATGGAACCTGAATAGGCGATAAACCTGGACTGGAGGCTTAGGTGATTAGGTAGGTCGTGGCCGACACCCACGTTGGGCTTCCGCTTGAAGGTTGCCGAGTACATGTCGTGTAAACGACGGTAAGAGGTGAGAGCGTGTATGAAGAAGTACACCCCTGCAGGGTTATCATGATCTATTCGAATAGCCGCGTCCGCGGTAAAGGACTACTTGGTTGCCTATACAGTTCATAGACAAGTAAATGGAAACTACTAAAAGCCTCAAGATAAGTGTGAGTGCCGAGGATGGCTCTTCCGTAGGAAGACGGAGGTGGATCCTCGGTAGTGTATTGAAGTGGTGAGTAGTGGACTCGTGTGCGCAAAACTATTTCAAGTTGGAGTATCGTAGGATAGTCTAGCCAAGAGTCAAAGCTGGCTTGCTGCAATAACTCCACCGACCCTTCTTGATACTATGCATGTATGTAGGATCTGATGTAAGTCTTGCTGAGTACCTTTGTACTCATGTTGCTATAATCTACATTTTTACAGAAGACGCTGCAACCCCTTCTGATGGGTTCTATGTAGACGTTGACATCAACGAGTAGGCTAAAGACCCAGGTGGTGACCCTGAGCTTGTGATGGACCACGTAGTATAGTTAGGCTTTCCAAGCCTCTTTTATTTTACTAGTTGTCTGTACCCAGACAAAGTACTTCCGCTGTTGGCTTGTATGACTGTATGACTTGTATGTTGGGTCGTGAGACCCGTACCTGTGTGTATGATATGTATGGCTCCCTGAGCCTTAAATAAAGTACTTGTGTCATAGAGTCATGTTGTGATGCTTCGTTGTATTTGCACATATCGAGCATATTGTGTGTATGATTGAAATGCTTGGTATGTGTGGGATCTGACTATCTAGTTGTTTATCTTTAGTAGCCTCTCTTACCGGGAAATGTCTCCTAGTGTTACCGCTGAGCCATGGTAGCTTGCTACTGCTCTGGAACACTTAGGCTGGCCGGCATGTGTCCTTCTTCGTTCCTGTGTCTGTCCCTTCGGGGAAATGTCACGCTTTGAGTACCGGAGTCCTGTTAGCCCGCTACAGCCCGGTTTACCGGAGTCCTGCTAGCCCAGTGCTACAGCCCGGACCCACTTGCTGATGACCGACACGTTCGAAGCTGGGTCATGGATGCCTGTCCCTGTAAGTCTGTGCCACTTTGGGTTTACGACTAGTCATGTCAGCCCGGGCTCTTTATCATATGGATGCTAGCGACACTATCATATACGTGAGCCAAAAGGCGCAAACGGTCCCGGGCAAAGGTAAGGCGACACCCGTGGGAATACCGTGCGTGAGGCCGCAAAGTGATATGAAGTGTTACCGGCTAGATCGATGTGACATCGAGTCGGGGTCCTGACAGCGTTGGCATCAGAGCCGGACTGCCTGTAGGTTCTCCAAGCCAAACTGGTCGATGTTGAGTCTAGAAATTCTTTAGTTATATGTAGGGGAATTGTTTGTGGGTTGGAACGTAAGGCTCTTTTTACTCCTTATACCTTATGACTTTCTGATCTGAGTCAGTCCATTCTTCCACCGGGGGTTAAGGAATTAGGATCTGCTCTCTCTATCAGGATCACGAGTTACTAATCAGTAGTACCTTATAAGTTTGATGGATACAAGCCTAGTTCAGTTCTACTACCACATTGTGTTGCCAACATGGTTTCAGAACTTTGATATGATGATGTTGAGTGTGTACGAAATCCTTTGTCAAATGTCTCAAAATCCTTTTTGAGCATTTACAGCTGTTATGCTGCCGAAATTTTGCTAGAAATTCTAATGCCTTTGCATTATAACTGTGCTTTCAGATGGCCACTCGCGACCTCAATCAAGTGGTTCGCCTGACTCGATGCCTAGATGTACCCGGCCATACTGCTAAGTTGGTCAGGGTAATGACTGAGGCTGGATATCGCTGGTATCCCGAGTACACGGTCGAAGAGCAATTCCGGGACTTCAATCAAAGCCAGTATCTCTGCACTGTCAGGATATTTCCATCTTATCCTGGATCCACTGAGCCTCTTCACTGCTCCTATGGACTCGGGGTTACTATTGAGATGGCTGTGCAGGATGCCGCCTACTCCATGATGACCATTATGCGAGTCAGATCTGGTTTATTTCGGGACTCTGATTTCCGGTATATGCCAGGATCACTTCCGGGAGCACAAGGGTATCTCCAGGCTATCTATGCTGACTCCACTCAGGAGGATTCACGGACTCGCACCACTGCTGAGATGCTCGAGGATAAGGACCGTGAAAATCGGGCCTTAAGGTTAGAGCTCTTCAATACCCGTGCTGACCACTGGGCCACTTTGACTCGGTTCGCACCGGCGGTGCAAGCTGGATATTCAGATATGCGCGATCTCTATCCTGTGAGATCTGCTCTGCCAGACGTGATGGTTTGGCGTGATGTAGGAGGCATCACCCCACCTCGCGGTCCCCGCAGGCCACCGTTTGTTGGTCCAAGGCCTCATCCTAGCCCCTATGGTCCACAAGCTCCGCGAGATCGTCTGTTTCCGGATGAACATGTTGAGCTTCCAGGCTATGGAGGTGACTTCTACGAGGACTACTACGGATCGGTCTGAGTTAGTGATAGTATCCCTAGTTCGCACGAGCTGTGTCGTCTATCATTCCGCGTGACTCGTGGGATATGACCTAGTTTGTACTCCTTCCGGAGATGTAGAAAAATAATGTATAGGAGCTTGGAATGCCTCCGATGAGATGTAATCCTTTTCTCACCGTAATAGTACTTTGTTTGGTCTTGTACTAAACCTTGTATGGTGTGTATGACGATGGAATAAAGAAGCAGTTTCTGTATCTACCATGTCATACGGATGATCATCTTGCATTCCGAGTTATTCCTTACCTTATGTATCCTATGTCGGAATTTTATCATTCTGACTAAATCATTGTCTTGTTTACCTAGGATGGTCAACACGCGCGCCAACCCTGCTTCCCAAGAGCAGGCCGAAGGCAGTGAAGCCAGGAATGAAAATCTGCCTCATCCTCCTTCACTAGCCGAGGTGATGATGGAAGCTGAGAGAAACAAGCGGGAGACAAACCGTTTGTTGGAACGTATTGAACAGAATACAGCACACCATCAGAGGGCTAACGTGGTGTCACTCAGTGATTTTATCAAATTACATCCACCCACGTTCCACCACTCCGTCGAGCCTCTCGACGCTGATGACTGGCTTCGCAGTATCTCTCACAAGCTGCGTTCCGCGCTGGTAGCGGAGGCTGACAAGGTCACCTTTGCCGCATATCATCTTGAAGGCCCCGCCAGTCTATGGTGGGAGAATTATGGAGCTATGCGCCCAGCGGGCCATGTCACTACTTGGGCTGAGTTCAGCGAGGCTTTCCGTGAACATCACATTCCGGAGGGTCTCATGGACCGTAAACGTGAGGAATTCTGCAACTTCACCCAAGGCCGACTCTCTGTGGATGTCTATAGCAGAGAGTTTGGTAATCTCGCCCGATATGCAACTGAGGAAGTGTCTACTGACGCCAAGAAGCAAGCAAGGTTCCGTAAGGGCCTTAGTCCTGAGCTTCGCCGCGACCTCCGTCTGCATGAGTGCACATCTTTTTCGAAACTTGTCAACAAAGCCATCAGTGCTGAAACTGGTCAGACTGACTATGACGCAACACGCAAGCATGGACGTGACATGGGTTCCTCATCCGGTGCTGGTCCTCAGAAGCGCCGCGTGTGGGTACCCAACACCGCCCTGCCACCCAGGTTCACACCGAGGCCATCTTTCCAGGCGCCTCGCCCTGTTCAACAGTCTGCACCGGCCAAGCCCTATGGGGGTCCAACCAATAATGCTCCTCCACGTACCAGTTCCGTGACTTGTTTCAAGTGTGGGGAATCTGGTCACTATATGCGTGAATGCCCCCAGACCAACCCCAATCAATCTGCTAAAGCTGTTGGCCGTGGCAAGCCGACAGGGAAAGTATTCCACGCTAAACCGGTCACCGCTTCACGTGGCCATGTCAACTGTATCTCTGCCGAAGAAGCTCAAGAGGACCCCAACGTCGTTCTCGGTACGCTTCTTGTTAATTGCCACCCGGCATCTGTTCTTTTTGATACAGGAGCCTCTCATTCTTTTATATCTGAAAATTATGCTCGTTTGCATAACGTTGCATTCTGTGACTTGCCATCCTCTATGGTAATTCAAACTCCGGGATCCAAATGGCAAACTTCTAGAGTAAGCCATGGAAATGAGATCCAAGTCGACAGACTTGTTTTCCTTGCATCTTTGATAGCCCTTAAATCTTCAGATATTAATATCATTTTGGGTATGGACTGGATGTCAGCTCATCAAGCCAAAATTGATTGCTTCTCTAGGACTGTTCAACTCACCCATCCTTCGGGAAAGATAGTCAATGTCTTGACCCGAATAGCCAAGCGACAATTATATTCTCTTAACGCCAGCCCTTTGCCAGACCTTGAGGACGTGCCGGTAGTCTGTGACTTCCCAGATGTCTTTCCAGAGGAATTGCCAGGTGTTCCACCTGACAGGGATGTTGAGTTCGTAATAGACCTCATTCCAGGAACCGTTCCGATTGCTAGAAGACCTTATAAGATGGCACCCCTAGAACTAGCCGAGCTTAAGAAGCAACTCGATGAATCCTTGAAAAAGGGTTTCATCCGCCCTAGTTCATCTCCGTGGGCTTGCCCCGTCCTATTCGTCAAGAAGAAGGATGGTACGGACCGAATGGTTGTAGATTACCGACCTGTCAATTTGGTCACAATCAAGAACAAATACCCGCTTCCCAGGATCAACGACCTGTATGATCAGCTCGCTGGATCCTCAGTCTTCTCCAAGATGGATTTGAGGTTGGGCTACCATCAAATCAAAATCAGAAACGGGGACATTCCTAAAACGGCCTTTGTTACTCGTTATGGCCAATACGAGTACACCGTCATGTCCTTCGGTTTAACCAACGCTCCAGCCACCTTTTCTCGGTTAATGAACTCAATCTTCATGGAGTATTTGGATAAATTCGTCGTAGTTTATCTCGATGATATACTCATCTACTCCAAGAACAAGGAAGAACATGCCGAACATCTAAGGCTAGTGTTGAAGAAACTTCGAGAGCATCGCCTTTATGCCAAATTTTCAAAATGTGAATTCTGGTTGTCAGAAGTGACCTATCTGGGTCATGTAATATCTGGTAAAGGTATTGCTGTTAACCCTGAGCGAGTTCAAGCCGTCCTTGATTGGACTCCACCCGAATCGGTCAAGCAAGTTCGGAGTTTTCTAGGCTTAGCGAGCTATTGCCGTCGCTTTGTCGAGAACTTCTCCAAAGTTGCTAAACCTCTAACCGAACTCCTCAAGAAAGATAAGAAGTTCGAATGGACTCCACAATGTGAGCACAGCTTTCAGGAACTGAAAAGACGCCTGACCTCTGCTCCTGTACTGGTACCGCCAGACTTCTCCAAAGACTTTGTTATCTACTGCGACGCCTCGCGACAAGGACTAGGTTGCATTCTCATGCAAGATCGACACGTAATTGCTTACGCTTCACGGCAATTGCACCCACATGAGGAGAATTATCCTACTCATGATCTAGAGCTTGCAGCCGTAGTCTATGCACTTAAGACCTGGCGACATTACCTCCTCGGTAATCGTTGCGAAATATTCACTGATCACCAAAGTCTGAAGTACATCTTCACCCAACCGGATTTGAATCTCAGGCAGAGACGTTGGGTTGAGTTGATCACAGACTTCGACTTAGGAATAACCTATACCCCAGGGAAAGCCAACGTCATGGCTGATGCGCTAAGTCGTAAATCTTATTGTAACAACCTGATGTTACAACAAAGTCAACCGCTTCTCCATGAGGAATTTCGGAAGCTTAACCTTCACATTGTACCTCAAGGTTTTCTCTCCACCTTGGTGGCAAAACCTACCCTTACGGATCAAATTATCAAAGCACAGAAGGTAGATCCGGGAATCTCCCGCATCAAGAGAAACATTCAGAAAGGAATTGCGAGTTGTTTCTCCGTTAATGATCAAGGAGTCGTATACTTCGGGGATCGACTAGTGGTTCCCAAGGTGCGCAACCTAAGGCGATTAATCCTTAAGGAAGCTCATGAGTCTCCTCTCACCATTCATCCCGGTAGTACTAAGATGTATCAGGACCTACGCCAGAGGTTCTGGTGGACTAGGATGAAGAGAGAAATTGCTCAGTATATTGCAAATTGCGACGTCTGTCGTCGTGTAAAAGCAGAGCATCAACGGCCTGCTGGCACCCTTCAACCCTTAGCTATTCCTGAATGGAAATGGGATAAAATTGGTATGGATTTCATTACCGGCTTTCCCAGAACCAAAAGAGGGAATAATGCTATTTTCGTCGTGGTCGATCGTCTTTCCAAAGTAGCTCATTTCTTACCTGTTCGTGAGAGTATAACCGCTAGTCAACTGGCAGACTTATACATCTCCCGGATAGTGTCCCTCCATGGTGTCCCTTTGGAAATCAATTCGGATCGAGGAAGTCTTTTCACCTCTCGATTTTGGGAAAGCTTCCAAAATGCTATGGGAACCCGTCTTTTCTTTAGCACCGCTTTCCACCCTCAGTCAAGTGGTCAAGTGGAACGCGTCAACCAAATTCTAGAAGACATGCTTCGAGCCTCCGTTATCTCTTTCGGAATGGACTGGGAGAAGTGCCTTCCATTTGCCGAATTCGCTTACAACAACAGCTATCAATCTAGCTTGGGTAAAGCCCCTTTTGAAGTTCTCTATGGACGACGATGTCGAACACCCCTTAACTGGTCAGAGACCGGGGAAAGACAATTCTTTGGCCCGGACATGATTCAGGAAGCGGAAGATCAAGTCCGTATCGTTCGTGAAAAGTTGAAAGCAGCCCAATCCCGTCAAAAGAGTCAATATGACCGAAAACATAAGGCTATGACTTTCGAGGTTGACGAGAAGGCTTACCTTCGGGTCACCCCTCTGAAGGGAACCCATCGTTTCGGTATCAAAGGCAAATTGGCTCCTCGTTACATTGGACCTTTTCGCATTCTTACCAAACGAGGAGAAGTTGCCTACCAGTTGGAACTACCTCCGCACCTCTCCAGAGTTCACGATGTCTTCCACGTTTCACAACTCAGGCGTTGCTTCTCGGATCCTATCCGTGAAGTGGACCACGAAACGCTTGATCTCCAAGATGATCTTACATATCGAGAGTACCCCATTCGTATCCTCGATCAGGCCGAGCGTACCACCCGACGTCATAACATCAAGTTTCTCAAAGTTCAATGGTCGCACCATTCTGAAGATGAAGCAACTTGGGAAAGGGAGGATCGTCTTCGACTCGAGTATCCCGCCTTCTTCTCGGAGGAACCCAAATCTCGGGACGAGATTCTTTTGAGTGGGGGTGAGTTGTCACACCCTAGCTAGTCATGCATTAGAGTGTTGCATCATGTTTACTCATTCATCAGAAACTTGAAATGGGGATGACAGAACCCCCAGTCCCCTCTGAAACCAACCAGGGTTACTAAAATAATTTTTCAATGAACCTGAAATGCCCTTCTAAAATGCCCATCATTTTTGTCTTGGTTCAGAACCTCTGCCAAAAATGGTGCACATTTTCCTAGGCCATCCTAGGGTTTTGAATTAAATCATAAATATTTGAATTTGGGCATTTAAAATAATATAAAATATTTAAATGCTCAAATATCTCCAAACTAAAATGTTTCATGTTGGAAATAATCCAACTATGGGCCAGAAATAGTTTGGTGATTTTTGAAGTTGCCTAGGTATTTTATTAAATTCAACAAAGTTGCAGATATATTAAATAAAACAGAAAACAGAAAAGAAAGGGGAAGACTTACCTGTGCGGCCCAGCCAGCTGGTCGGCCCAGCCAGCAACCGACCCAGCCCAGCACTGTAGCTCCCCGTCGTCTTCCTCCCCTCGCCCCGAAGCTGCTGCGTGCTCGCGCGCGCGCGGCCGCGCGGCCACCTCCTGCTTGCCGACGCCCTCCTGGCCGCGTGGACGACGCCCGCAGCCCGTCCCGATCCCCCCTGCTCTCTCTCACTCTCCCCGGCTCTCTCCTTCCTCTCCCTCGCTCTCTCTCTCACACGGCCGAACACCACCGTCGCCACCGTTCGCCGTAGCAGTCGTCTCCGACCACCCCTCGCTCCCCCGACTAGCTCAGAAGCTCCGCCACAACTCCCTCTTCCTCCCCACCGCTCCACAGCTCCCCGGAAGCCCTGCATCGCCGCCACGTCGCCGTTCCCCTCTTCGGACTCCGACCACCGTCGCCGTCAAATTCGTCGTCTCCGGCGCGTCCCCGAGCCCGCTTCGACGCCCACTGCAACCGCGGTGAGCCCCCGGAGCGTTTCCCCCTTCTTCCCTGGTCTCTCCCGACCTCTAGGCCCTAGCTCCACCTCGACCGAGAGCTCCACGCCGCCGGCGATGTCGCCGCGTGGCCACGGTCGCCGTAGCGCCCAACCGAGCACACCATCGTGCTCCACACATCACCAGGAGCACGTAGAACGCACCAACGCCTCCCTAAACCCCCTGCAACACTGATCCCGACCGCACCCGAACTCCGGCCGCCGCAGCCGAGCTCGCCGCCGTCAACTCCGGCCACCCCGAGCCCAACCACCACCACCAATAGACGCGGCTCAACCTCAGCAACACGTAGATGCCTTCCGCCGTCCATTTGGTCGCCGGAATGGCAAAAAGCACTCTCGCCGCCGTCTCGGATCTCGCCGGCGTCATGTCGCCGGTGGGGTTTGACTTGACCGACCTGGGGTTTGACCCCCCAGGGTCACTGACGCGTGGGCCCTGTCGGCCAGATGGTTAGGTTAGCGCTAACTACTGTTAGTCAACCCCCCTGACACTGACAGTGGGCCCCAGCGCCACTAATTAGTAATTAAAATTAATTTAAATCTGTTTAACCCCCCCTGTCACTGACGTGTGGCCCCCACACGTCAGGTTTGACTTCAGCCAGCCGCAGTTGACCTGCTGACGTCACACCGACGTCAGGCTGACGCTGTAATTGAATTTCTGGATTTAAATTAAATCAGGAAATTCCAGAATATTAATTAAACTTCAAAAATTCATAACTTTTATTCTGTAACTCCAAATTGGACAAATTATATATGAAAAATGATCAGAAAAATCCAATCTATCCATCTGTACCATTTCCATGCATGATCAAACAAGTTAAGTTGATGTTTTAATCAGAACAAGAAAAGGCACTTTAAAAGGCCATATTTGAATTTGAAATTTGAATCCTTGATTCAAATTTGTTCAAACCCTTCTGGTTTTAGTTGCATTAGCCCAACACACTCATATTGCCATGTTTCATGCATGCATCATATTGTTGCATATTGTTTGGTGATGTTTGTGTATCGATGTCCTTTGCGACAGGATCTGTCCCCGAGGAGTACCGTGATTACCCTAACGAAGAACCGTATCCGTGCAACGAACCATCAGGCAAGCAACCAACCATTTGATCATATCGATACAATCCCATGTTCTCGCTCCTGCTCTCTTTTACTGCATTAAGACAACGCGATTCAAACTGCTGTGTGTTACGGTAGTTGAACCCATTTCCTCTGCATGACCTGTCATTGCCACAGTAACTAGATGAAACCCACTAGCATGTGTAGGAGTTGATTGAGCCGTATGTATGTGTTGTTCCTACCTTGCTATGCCTGCTATGCTTAGAGTCGTGTCAGGTCTGGTTCATCTGGGTGATGGGCTAGAGTGAAATGATTATGTCGGTAATGAGAGTGGTGTGGTGAACACGATTTGGTAAAGGTATCGATGAGAGGCCATGTAGGAGTACATGGTGGGTTGTTTCATTGAAGCCGACCTTAAGCACTGAGATCTGTATGTGTGATTTAAGAATCAGCTACTACCATGCATTGGGCCCGAAACCAATGGACCCTCTCGACTTCTTATTCACCCTAGTTCTCCGTCCAGGAGTTGCAAGTAGTTTCTGGTGTTTGTAGCCTACTGGAGGCCGTGGACAGCGCTGACCGTAGGGGTGGGCTGTGATGCGGTAGGTACGTGGCACGGTGTACCGAATACCCGTTAGGTATCTCGGGAACCCTGTTCACATCGTTCGGGGCCGTATGGGAAACCTCGGCCGGACTCCCTGCGGATGGAACCTGAATAGGCGATAAACCTGGACTGGAGGCTTAGGTGATTAGGTAGGTCGTGGCCGACACCCACGTTGGGCTTCCGCTTGAAGGTTGCCGAGTACATGTCGTGTAAACGACGGTAAGAGGTGAGAGCGTGTATGAAGAAGTACACCCCTGCAGGGTTATCATGATCTATTCGAATAGCCGCGTCCGCGGTAAAGGACTACTTGGTTGCCTATACAGTTCATAGACAAGTAAATGGAAACTACTAAAAGCCTCAAGATAAGTGTGAGTGCCGAGGATGGCTCTTCCGTAGGAAGACGGAGGTGGATCCTCGGTAGTGTATTGAAGTGGTGAGTAGTGGACTCGTGTGCGCAAAACTATTTCAAGTTGGAGTATCGTAGGATAGTCTAGCCAAGAGTCAAAGCTGGCTTGCTGCAATAACTCCACCGACCCTTCTTGATACTATGCATGTATGTAGGATCTGATGTAAGTCTTGCTGAGTACCTTTGTACTCATGTTGCTATAATCTACATTTTTACAGAAGACGCTGCAACCCCTTCTGATGGGTTCTATGTAGACGTTGACATCAACGAGTAGGCTAAAGACCCAGGTGGTGACCCTGAGCTTGTGATGGACCACGTAGTATAGTTAGGCTTTCAAGCCTCTTTTATTTTACTAGTTGTCTGTACCCAGACAAAGTACTTCCGCTGTTGGCTTGTATGACTGTATGACTTGTATGTTGGGTCGTGAGACCCGTACCTGTGTGTATGATATGTATGGCTCCCTGAGCCTTAAATAAAGTACTTGTGTCATAGAGTCATGTTGTGATGCTTCGTTGTATTTGCACATATCGAGCATATTGTGTGTATGATTGAAATGCTTGGTATGTGTGGGATCTGACTATCTAGTTGTTTATCTTTAGTAGCCTCTCTTACCGGGAAATGTCTCCTAGTGTTACCGCTGAGCCATGGTAGCTTGCTACTGCTCTGGAACACTTAGGCTGGCCGGCATGTGTCCTTCTTTGTTCCTGTGTCTGTCCCTTCGGGGAAATGTCACGCTTTGAGTACCGGAGTCCTGTTAGCCCGCTACAGCCCGGTTTACCGGAGTCCTGCTAGCCCAGTGCTACAGCCCGGACCCACTTGCTGATGACCGACACGTTCGAAGCTGGGTCATGGATGCCTGTCCCTGTAAGTCTGTGCCACTTTGGGTTTACGACTAGTCATGTCAGCCCGGGCTCTTTATCATATGGATGCTAGCGACACTATCATATACGTGAGCCAAAAGGCGCAAACGGTCCCGGGCAAAGGTAAGGCGACACCCGTGGGAATACCGTGCGTGAGGCCGCAAAGTGATATGAAGTGTTACCGGCTAGATCGATGTGACATCGAGTCGGGGTCCTGACACAACAATAATGCACATGAGATCATCATTTTCATCATGGTCTTCTCCTCTCGACCCCCAAAGAAAAGAAAATAATTACAAAGAAAGAGAAAAAAATATTTACACGGGAAAGCTCCCAACAAGCAAAAGAAGAACGAGAAATATTTTTGGTTTTTATTTAATACTACTACTACAAGCATGGAAAGGAAACTAGCTAAAAGCTATAACTATTTTTTTTTGGTTTTTCTCAAAGTTTTTCAAACACACAAGAAGAAAGCAAGAAAAGAAAATAAACTAGCATGTATAGTACAATGAAAAAGTATGAACACCGACAACTAGAATGAGTGTGTGAACATGAATGTAATGTCGGTGAGAAATACGCACTCCCGCAAGCTTAGGCTTTTGGCCTAAGTTGGTCTCTGCCCATGGATCAAAGTGGTCCTCTCCGCTGTACTGAGGAGGATCCTCGGGGTGCCACTGGTTAGCGAGCTCCTGCAGATCCCACTAATAAATAGACTCCTGATATGGATCAGGAGATGGCTCTGGCTCAGGCTTTGGGGACCGTGTCCGCTCCCAGTATGCATAAACGTCATCGGGCAGGATGAGATATGTGCCTGAATGTATGTTAAACAAAGAAGGTGCAGGCAAGATAATAATATGACAAGTAGTTTTACTGAATACCAAGTTATAAATAAGTCTCTTTTCCTTATCATTACCAATAAAGTCATGTGCTACCATACTTTATAGTCTAAGAAATAGTGGGCAACACATTTTCCTCTTTCTCATAATGCCTAATAGGTATCTCAAAATATTTAGCAAGACGTGGAGCAAAGATACCTCCAAAAATGGGGCCCTTTGTACGGTTTAGACTCAACTGTTTAGCAACCATAACGCCTAAACTGAAAGTTCTATCGCGAAGTAAAGCATGGCACAATGGCAAGGTCAGGAGCACTAAGGCCCCCACTGTTCCCATGACCAGTTAAACATCTACTAGCAAATATTGCATAGTAATGTAGAACAGGAAAATGTATACTAGTAGTTCTTGCATCTAATACTTTTCTCATTTCCCCTACAACAATCTTATCAATAAATTCCTCCACATCACTAGGATGTGGTTCCTCGACGCTGCCCTCAAAGGGCAACTTGCAAACCACACAAAAATCATAGAGTGACATCTCCTTAAACTCATCATATAAATAAAAATCTACCGAAGGTGGCGATCTCCTAGCACGGAAATGGAAGTTTTGCACAAAAATATTAGTGAGTAGGAGGTACTGGTCACACTTATCATGGATGAAGTCAGTGATGCCTGCATTCTCAGCCAAGTAATAAAAGTCTTCATATATTCCAGTGGCCCTCAAGAATGCATCACAAGGCCATTCACACGGCCGAACCTCCGTGGTGCGGGGAAGGTTGTACTTGGGCTTTTTATTCTCTTCATTCCGCTTTTCCTTCAAACTTCGGCTCGAGGAGCCTCTCAACAATCTCTTCAACATTTTCTTCCTCTGAAAATTTCTGAAATTTTTAGTGACTCAAAATAAAAGTGAATCAAACTCAACAAGATTGATAACAACTACTCCCACAAGTGCCTAGAGGCTATATCATGCATTAAAACTACTTTGGACCATATAAATTTGACATGCAAGCTCAAGAACAGGGTCACCTCGGCAGCAAAAATTTGCAATAAATAAAGCACTAGAACAAAAACTAATTGGACCATTGGAGGAGTCACATACCGAAGAATAATCCCCCAAAGCAGTTTTGTGAATGGAGCTTTGAGCAAGGAGATCCAAAATTGCAGCAAAATGAACAAGAACGCGGGTTTGAGCTACGGGATGATTTTTTCTGGAGGAAGACGAAGTATGTGGGTACTAGAATAAGTGGAGGGGGGCACATGGGGCCCATGAGGCAGGAGGGCGTTGTTGGAAATATGCCCTAGAGGCAATAATAAAAGTGTTATTATTATATTTCCTTGTTCATGATATTTGTCTTTTATTCATGCTATAACTGTATTATCCGGAAATCGTAATACACGTGTGAATACATAGACCACAATATGTCCCTAGTGAGCCTCTAGTTGACTAGCTCGTTGTGATCAACAGATAGTCATGGTTTCCTAGCTATGGACATTGGATGTCGTTGATAACGGGATCACATCATTAGGAGAATGATGTGATGGACAAGACCCAATCCTGAGCATAGCACAAAGATCGTGTAGTTCGTTTGCTAGAGCTTTGCCAATGTCAAGTATCTCTTCCTTTGACCATGAGAGCGTGTAACTCCTGGATACCGTAGGAGTGCTTTGGGTGTATCAAACGTCACAACGTAACTGGGTGACTATAAAGGTGCACTACAGGTATCTCCGAAAGTATCTATTGTTTTATGCGGATCGAGACTGGGATTTGTCACTCCGTGTAAACGGAGAGGTATCTCTGGGCCCACTCGGTAGGACATCATCATATGCGCAATGTGACCAAGGAGTTGATCACGGGATGATGTGTTACGGAACGAGTAAAGTGACTTGCCGGTAACGAGATTGAACAAGGTATTGGATACGGACGATCGAGTCTCGGGCAAGTAACATACCGATAGACAAAGGGAATTGAATACGGGATTGATTAAGTCCTTGACATCGTGGTTCATCCGATGAGATCATCGTGGAGCATGTGGGAGCCATCATGGGTATCCAGATCCCGCTGTTGGTTATTAACCACAGAACGTCTCGGTCATGTCTACATGTCTCCCGAACCCGTAGGGTCTACACACTTAAGGTTCGATGACGCTAGGGTTATAAAGGAAGTTCGTATGTGGTTACCGAATGTTGTTTGGAGTCCCGGATGAGATCCCGGACGTCATGAGGAGTTCCGGAATGGTCCGGAGGTAAAGATTTATATATGGGAAGTCCTATTTTGGCCACCGGAAAATGTTCGGGATTTTTCGGTATTGTACCGGGAAGGTTCTAGAAGGTTCCGGAGTGGGGCCCACCTGCATGGGGGGACCCACATGAACGTGGGTAGTGGGGGCAAGGCCCCACACCCCTGGTCAAGGCGCACCAAGATCCCCCCTTAGAAGGAATAAGATCATATCCCGAAGGGATAAGATCAAGATCCCTAAAAAGGGGGGATAACAATCGGTGGGGAAGGAAATGATGGGATTTCTTTCCTCCCACCATGGCCAACGCCCCAATGGACTTGGAGGGCAAGAAACCAGCCCCTCCACCCCTATATATAGTGGGGAGACGCATGGGAGCTTGAACACGAAGTTCTGGTGCAGCCCTACCTCTCTCCCTACTCCTCCTCTCCCATGGTGCTTGGCGAAGCCCTGCTGGATTGCCACGCTCCTCCACCACCACCACACCGTTGTGCTGCTGTTGGATGGAGTCTTCCTCAACCTCTCCCTCTCTCCTTGCTGGATCAAGGCGTGGGAGACGTCACCGGGCTGTACGTGTGTTGAACGCGGAGGTGCCGTCCGTTCGGCACTAGGATCATCGGTGATTTGAATCACGACGAGTACGACTCCATCAACCCCGTTCACTTGAACGCTTCCGCTTAGCAATCTACAAGGGTATGTAGATGCACTCTCCTTCCCCTCGTTGCTGGTTTCTCCATAGATAGATCTTGGTGACACGTAGGAAAATTTTGAATTTCTGCTACGTTCCCCAACAGTGGCATCATGAGCTAGGTCTATTGCGTAGATTCTTTGCACGAGTAGAACACAAAGTAGTTGTGGGCGTTGATGTTGTTCAATATGCTTACCGTTACTAGTCCAATCTTGTTTTGACGGTATTGTGGGATGAAGCAGCCCGGACCGACCTTACACGTACTCTTACGTGAGACAGGTTCCACCCATTGACATGCACTTGGTGCATAAGGTGGCTAGCGGGTGCCAGTCTCTCCCACTTTAGTCGGAACGGATTCGATGAAAAGGGTCCTTATGAAGGGTAAATAGAAATTGGAATATCACGTTGTGGTCTTGCGTAGGTAAGAAACGTTCTTACTAGAAACCCATAGCAGCCACGTAAAACATGCAACAACAATTAGAGGACGTCTAACTTGTTTTTGCAGGGTATGCTTTGTGATGTGATATGGCCAACAAGAATGTGGTGAATAATATGTGATGTATGAGATTGATCATGTTCTTGTAATAGGATTCACGACTTGCATGTCGATGAGTATGACAACTGGCAGGAGCCATAGGAGTTGTCTTTATTTATTGTATGACCTGCGTGTCATTGAAGAACGCCATGTAAACTACTTTACTTTATTGCTAAACGCGTTAGTCATAGAAGTAAAAGTAGTCGTTGGCGTGACAACTTCATGAAGACACGATGATGGAGATCATGATGATGGATATCATGGTGTCATGCCAGTGACAAGATGATCATGGAGCCCCGAAGATGAAGATCAAAGGAGCTATATGATATTGGCCATATCATGTCACTACACTATTTGATTGCATGTGATGTTTATCATGTTTATGCATCTTGTTTACTTAGGACGACGGTAGTAAATAAGATGATCCCTTACAAAATTTCAAGAAGTGTTCTCCCCTAACTGTGCACCGTTGCTACAGTTCGTCGCTTCTAAGCACCACGTGATGATCGGGTGTGATGGATTCTTATGTTCACATACAACGGGTGTAAGACAGTTTTACACAGCGAAAACACTTAGGGTTAACTTGACGAGCCTAGCATGTACAGACATGGCCTCGGAACACGGAGACCGAAAGGTCGAGCATGAGTCGTATAGTAGATACGATCAACATGAAGATGTTCACCGACGTTGGCTAGTCCGTCTCACGTGATGATCGGACACGGCCTAGTTGACTCGGATCATGTAATCACTTAGATGACCAGAGGGATGTCTATCTGAGTGGGAGTTCATAAGATGAATTTAATTATCTTGAACATAGTCAAAAGATTTTTGCAAATTATGTCGTAGCTCGCGCTTTAGTTCTACTGTTTTAGATATGTTCCTAGAGAAAATATAGTTGAAAGTTGAAAGTAGCAATTATGCAGACAGTAGAAAGCTTATGTCCTTAATGCACTGCTCAGTGTGCCGAACCCCAAACGTCGTTTGTGGATGTTGCGAACATCGGACATACACGTTTTGATAACTACGTGATAGTTCAGTTAAATGGTTTAAGTAGAGGCACCAAAGACGTTTTTCGAAACGTCACAGAACATATGAGATGTTTCGAGGGCTGAAATTGGGATTTCAAGCTCGTGCCCACGTCAAGAGGTATAAGACCTCTGACGATTTTCTTAACCTGCAATCTAAGGGAGAAAAGCTCAATCGTTGAGCTTGTGCTCAGATTGTGTGAGTGCAACAATCACTTGAATCGAGTGGGAGTTGAGCTTCCATATGAGATAGTGATGTTTCTCCCAAAGTCATTGCCACCAAGCTGCTAGAGCTTCATGAGGAACTATAACATATCAGGGATGGATATGATGATCCTTGAGGTATTCACGATGTTTGACACCACAAAAGTAGAAATCAAGAAGGAGCATCAATTGTTGATGGTTAGTGAAACCACTAGTTTCAAGAAGGGCAAGGGCAAGAAGGGATACTTCATGAAATGGCAAATCAGTTGCTGCTCCAGTGAAGAAACCCAAGGTTGAACCCAAACCCGAGACTAAGTGCTTCTGTGATAAGGGGAATAGTCACTAGAGCGGAACTACCCTAGATACTTGGTAGATGAGAAGGCTGGCAAGGTCGATAGAAGTATATTGGATATACATTATGTTAATGTGTACTTTACTAGTACTCCTAGTAGCACCAGGGTATAAGATACCGGTTTAGTTGCTAAGTGTTAGTAACTCGAAATAAAAGAGCTACGGAATAAACGGAGACTAGCTAAAGGTGAGCTGACGATATGTGTTGGAAGTGTTTCCAAGTTTGATGTGATCAAACATCGCACGCTCCCTCTACCATCAAGATTAGTATTAAACCTGAATGGTTTATTGAATCTCGATCGTAGTGATACACATTTTCATGCCAAAAGATATAAGATAGTAATGATAGTACCACTTACTTGTGGCACTGCCATGTAAGTCATAATGGTATAAAATGCATGTAGAAGCTCCATGTTGATGGATCTTTGGACTCACTCATTTTGAAAAGTTTGAGACATGCGAACCATGTCTATTGGTGTATATGCATGAAGAAACTCCATGCAAATGGACCGTTTGGACTCACTTGATTTTGAATCACTTGAGATATGCAAATCATACCACATGGGCAAGATGACTGAAAAGCCTCGTTTTCAGTAAGATGGAACAAGATAGCAACTTGTTGGAAGTAACACATTTTGATGTGTCCAATCCAATGAGTGCTGAGGCATGCAGTGAATATCGTTATGATCTTACTTCACAGATGATTCGAGTAGACGTTGAGAATATTTACTTGATGAAATACAAGTCTGAATTACTGAATGGTTCAAGTAATTTCAGAGTGAAGTAGAAGATCATTGTGACAAGAGGATAAAATGTCTATGATGTGAATATCTAAGTTACGAGTTTTGGCACACAATTAAGACATTGTGGAAATTGTTTCGCAATTAATACCGCCTGGAACACCATAGTGTGATGGTGTGTCCGAACATCATAGTTGCACCCTATTGGATATGGTGCGTACCATGATGTCTCTTATCGAATTACCACTATTGTCCATGGGTTAGGCATTAGAGACAACCACATTCACTTTAAATAGGGCACCACGTAATTCTGTTGAGATGACACCGTATGAATTATGGTTTAGAGAAACCTAAGTTGTCGTTTCTTAAAGGTTTGGGGCTGCAACGCTTATGTGAAAAAGTTTCAGGATTGATAAGCTCGAACCCAAAGCGGATAAAATGCATCTTCATAGGACACCCAAAACAGTTGGGTATACCTCCTGTCTCAGATCCGAAAGCAATAAGGGATTGTTTCTAGAATCAGGTACTTTCTCAAGGAAAAGTTTCTCTCGAAAGAATTGAGTGGGAGGATGGTGGAGACTTGATGAGGTTATTGAACCGTCTCTTCAACTAGTGTGTGGCAGGGCACAGGAAGTTGTTCCTGTGGCACCTACACCAATTGAAGTGGAAGCTTATGATATTGATCATGAAACTTCGGATCAAGTCACTACCAAACCTCGTGGGATGACAAGGATGCGTACTACTTCAGAGTGGTACGTAATCCTGTCTTGAAGGTCATGTTGCTAGACAACAATGAACCTACGAGCTATGGAGAAGCGATGGTGGGCCCGAATTCCGACAAATGGTTAGAAGCCATGAAATCCGAGATAGTATCCATATATCAGAACAAAGCATGGACTTTGATGGACTTGCCCGATGATCGGCAATCCATTGAGATAAATGGATCTTTTAAGAAGAAGACGGACGTGGATGGTAATGTCACCATCTATGAAGCTCGACTTGTGGCGAAGTGTTTTTCCGACAAGTTCAAGGAGTTGACTACGATGAGATTTTCTCACTCGTAGCGATGCTTAAAGTCCGTCGGAATCATGTTAGCATTAGCTGCATTTATGAAATCTGGCAGATGGATGTCAAGACAAGTTTCCTTACCAGTTTTCGTAAGGAAAGGTTGTATGCAATACAATCAGAAAAGTTTTGTCGATCCTAAGGATGCTAAAAGGTATGCTAGCTCCAGTGATCCTTCTAAGGACTGGAGTAAGCATCTCGGAGTTGGAATGTACGCTTTGATGAGATGAACAAAGATTTTGGATTTATACAAAGTTTATGAGAACCTTGTATTTCCAAAGAAGTGAGTGGGAGCACTATAGAATTTCTGATGAGTATATGTTGTTGACATATTGATGATCAGAGATGATGTAGAATTTCTAGAAAGCATATAGGGTTATTTGAATGGTGTTTTTCAATAGAAAACCTGGATTAAGCTACTTGAACATTGAGCATCAAGATCTATAAGGATAGATCAAAATGCTTAATAATACTTTCAACTGAGCACATACCTTGACATGATCTTGAAGGTGTTCAAGATGGATCAGTCAAAGAAGAAGTTCTTGCCTGAGTTGTAAGGTACGAAGTTAAGACTTAAATCTCGACCTCGGCAGAAAAGAGAGAAAGGACGAAGGTCGTCCCCTATGCTTAAGACATAGGCTCTACAGTATGCTATGCTGTGTACCGCACCTGAAGTGTGCCTTGCCATGAGTCAGTCAAGGGGTACAAGAGTGATCCAAAAATGGATCATAGGACAGCGGTCAAAGTTATCCTTAGTAACTAGCGGACTAAGGAATTTTTCTTGGTTATGGAGGTGGTAAAAGAGTTCGTCGTAAAGGGTTACGTCGATACAAGCTAAACACCTATCCGGATAGCTCTGAGTAGAGAGACTGGATACATATAATGGAGCAACAATTTAGAATAGCTCCAAGTAGAACAGTTATTTGGAATAGCTCCAAATAGAGCGTGGTAGCTGCATCTAGGAGATGACATAGATATTTGTAAAGCACACACGGATCTGAAAGGTTCAGACCCGTTGACTAAAACCTCTCTCACAAGCAACATGATAAAACATAAAACTCATTGAGTGTTAATCACATTGTGATGTGAACTAGACTACTGACTCTAGTAAACTCTTGGGTATTAGTCACATGGCGATGTGACCTGTGAGTGTTAATCACATGGCGATGTGAACTAGATTATTGACTCTAGTGCAAGTGGGAGACTGTTGGAAATATGCCCTAGAGGCAATAATAAAAGTGTTATTATTATATTTCCTTGTTCATGATATTTGTCTTTTATTCATGCTATAACTGTATTATCCGGAAATTGTAATACACGTGTGAATACATAGACCACAATATGTCCCTAGTGAGCCTCTAGTTGACTAGCTCGTTGTGATCAACAGATAGTCATGGTTTCCTGGCTATGGACATTGGATGTCGTTGATAACGGGATCACATCATTAGGAGAATGATGTGATGGAGAAGACCCAATCCTGAGCATAGCACAAAGATCGTGTAGTTCGTTTGCTAGAGCTTTGCCAATGTCAAGTATCTCTTCCTTTGACCATGAGAGCGTGTAACTCCTGGATACCGTAGGAGTGCTTTGGGTGTATCAAACGTCACAACGTAACTGGGTGACTATAAAGGTGCACTACAGGTATCTCCGAAAGTATCTATTGATTTATGCGGATCGAGACTGGGATTTGTCACTCTGTGTAAACGGAGAGGTATCTCTGGGCCCACTCGGTAGGACATCATCATATGCGCAATGTGACCAAGGAGTTGATCACGGGATGATGTGTTATGGAACGAGTAAAGTGACTTGCCGGTAACGAGATTGAACAAGGTATTGGATACCGACGATCGAGTCTCGGGCAAGTAACATACCGATAGACAAAGGGAATTGAATACGGGATTGATTAAGTCCTTGACATCGTGGTTCATCCGATGAGATCATCGTGGAGCATGTGGGAGCCATCATGGGTATCCAGATCCCGCTGTTGGTTATTGACCAGAGAACGTCTCGGTCATGTCTACATGTCTCCCGAACCGTAGGGTCTACACACTTAAGGTTCGATGACGCTAGGGTTATAAAGGAAGTTCGTATGTGGTTACCGAATGTTGCTCGGAGTCCCGGATGAGATCCCGGACGTCACGAGGAGTTCCGGAATGGTCCGGAGGTAAAGATTTATATATGGGAAGTCCTATTTTGGCCACCGGAAAATGTTTGGGATTTTTCGGTATTGTACCGGGAAGGTTCTAGAAGGTTCCGGAGTGGGGCCCACCTGCATGGGGGGACCCACATGAACGTGGGTAGTGGGGGAAAGGCCCCACACCCCTGGTCAAGGCGCACCAAGATCCCCCCTTAGAAGGAATAAGATCATATCCCGAAGGGATAAGATCAAGATCCCTAAAAAGGGGGGATAACAATCGGTGGGGAAGGAAATGATGGGATTTCTTTCCTCCCACCTTGGCCAACGCCCCAATGGACTTGGAGGGCAAGAAACCAGCCCCTCCACCCCTATATATAGTGGGGAGACGCATGGGAGCTTGAACACGAAGTTCTGGCGCAGCCCTACCTCTCTCCCTACTCCTCCTCTCCCATGGTGCTTGGCGAAGCCCTGCTGGATTGCCACGCTCCTCCACCACCACCACGCCGTTGTGCTGCTGTTGTATGGAGTCTTCCTCAACCTCTCCCTCTCTCCTTGCTGGATCAAGGCGTGGGAGACGTCACCGGGCTGTACGTGTGTTGAACGCGGAGGTGCCGTCCATTCGGCACTAGGATCATCGGTGATTTGAATCACGACGAGTACGACTCCATCAACCCCGTTCACTTGAATGCTTCCGCTTAGCGATCTACAAGGGTATGTAGATGCACTCTCCTTCCCCTCGTTGCTGGTTTCTCCATAGATAGATCTTGGTGACACGTAGGAAAATTTTGAATTTCTGCTACGTTCCCCAACAGGCGTGCCCAGGGGGTAGGGCGCGCCCTCCACCCTCATGGCCAAATGGTGGGTCCCCCTGGTGTGTTCTAAGTGCCAGAAATTCTCGAATATTCTACAAAAATTCATCCTCAATTTTCAGGGCATTTGGAGAACTTTTATTTTTGGGGTATTTTTTTGCAAGGATAATTCAGAAAACAGACAGAAAATACTATTTTGGTTTATTTAATCTAAATAACAGAAAGTAAAAGGAGGGTTTAGAGAGTTGTGCCTTTTAAATTCATCCATCTCATGCTCATCAAAAGGAATCCACTAACAAGGTTGATCAAGTCTTGTTAACAAACTTCTTCCGAATAACATGAAACCGGAGAATTTTCGAATAACACTAGGTTACCTCAATGGGGATATGCATATCCCCAACAATAAGAATATCATACTTCTTTTTGACATTAGGAAGGGGGGTATGCTCATTACCATTAACATGAAAAGTGATATTGCCTTTATTGCAATTAATAACAACCCCTGCAGTATTCAGAAAAGGTCTACCAAGGATGATCGACATATTGTCGTCCCCGGGAATATCAAGAATAACAAAATTTGTTAAAATAGTAACTTTTTCAACCACAACAGGCACATCCTCACAAATACAAATGGGTATAGCAGTTGATTGATCGGCCATTTGCAAAGAGATTTCAGTAGGTGTCAACTTATTGAAATCAAGTCTATGATACAAAGAGAAAGGCATAACACTAACACCGGCTCCAAGATCACATAAAGCAGTTTTAACATAGTTTCTTTTAATGGAGCATGGTATAGTTGGTACTCATGGATCTCCAAGTTTATTTGGTATTCCACCCTTAAAAGTATAATTGGCAAGCATGGTGGAAATTTCAGCTTCCGGTATCTTTCTTTTATTTGTAACAATATCTTTCATATACTTAGCATAGGGATTCATTTTAAGCATATCAGTCAAACGCATACGCAAGAAGATAGGTCTAATCAATTCAGCAAAGTGCTCAAAATCCTCATCATCCTTTTTCTTGGATGTCTTAGGAGGAAAAGGCATGGGTTTCTGAACCCATGGTTCTCTTTCTTTACCGTGCTTCCTAGCAACGAAGTCTCTCTTAGTGATTCTTTGATTGTGGGTTATCAAGATCAACAACAGGTTCAATCTCTACATCATTATTATTACTAGGTTGAGCATCAACATGAACATCATCATTAACATTATCACTAGGTTCATGTTCATCACTAGATTATGTTTCACCATCAGAAATAAAAATATTATTGGGATTCTCTGGTGTGTCTATAACAGGTTCACTAGGAGCATGCAAAGCCCTATCCTTATTCTTTTTATTTTTCTTAGAAGGACTGGGTGTATCAGTATTATTCTCTGAGAGTCTTGCTCAATTCTCTTAGGATGGCCCTCAGGATACAAAGGTTCCTGGGTCATTCTACCACCTCTAGTCATAACTCTAACAGCATTATCATTGTCCTTATTATTTAACTCACCAAGCAAATCATCTTGTGCCTTAAGTACTTGTTCTACTTGAGTTGTAACCATGGAAGCATGTTTACTAATAAGCATAAGATCACTTTTAACTCTAGACATATAATTACTACCTCTTGAGCTTGTGTTCGTTTTCCCTTGAAGAGGAAAGGGTGATGCAGCAAAGTAGCGTAAGTATTTCCCTCGGTTTTGAGAACCAAGGTATCAATCCATTAGGAGACGACACACAAGTCACCGAATACCTGCACAAACAATCAAGAACTTGCAACCAACGTGATAAAGGGGTTGTCAATCCCTTCACGGTCACTTGCAAAAGTGAGATCTGATAGAGATAATAAAGTAAATATTTTTGGTATTTTTGATCTATAGATTAGAAAGTAAAGATTGCAAAATAACAGATCGGAAACTAGTAAGATGTAAACGAGATTTAATAATATGGAAAAGAGACCCGGGGGCCATAGGTTTCACTAGTGGCTTCTCTCGAGATAGCATGCATTATGGTGGGTGAACAAATCACTGCCGAGCAATTGATAGAAAACCGCATAATTATGATGACATCTAAGGCAATGATCATGAACATAGGCATCACGTTGGTGTCAAGTAGACTGACTCCTGCCTGCATCTACTACTATTACTCCACACATCGACCGCTATCCAGCATGCATCTAGAGTATTAATTTCATAAGAACGGAGTAACACATTAAGCAAGATGACATGATGTAGATGAATTAACTCAAGCAATATGATGAAAACTCCATCTTTTTATCCTCGATGGCAACAATACAATACGCGCCTTGCTGCCCCTACTGTCACTGGGAAAGGACACTACAAGACTGAACTCAAAGCTAAGCACTTCTCCCATTGCAAGAAAGATCAATCTAGTAGGCCAAACTAAACCGATAATTCGAAGAGACTTACAAAGATATCGGATCATGCATATAAGAATTTAGAGAAGAACCAAATAATATTCATAGATAATCTTGATCATAAATCCACAATTCATCGGATCTCGGCAAACACTCCGCAAAATAATATTACATTGAATAGATCTCCAAGAACATCGAGGAGAACTACTCACGCTTCATCGGAGAGGTAATGGTGTTGATGTAGAAGCCCTCCGTGATCGATTCCCCGTCTAGTAGATCACCAGAAAAGGCCCCAAGATGGGATCTCACGGGTACAGAAGGTTGCTGCGGTGGAGAAGTGGTTTTGTGGCTCCCCCTGATGTTTTTAGGGTATAAGAGTATATATAGGTGAAAGAACTAGGTCGGGAGCTACGAGGGGCCCATGAGGGTGGGGTCGCGCCTACCCCCCTGGGCGTGCCCTCCTGCCTCGTGGCCTACTCGTTATGTCTCCGACTTCATCTCCAAGTCTTTTGGTTTGCTTTCGGTCCAAGAAAGATCACCGCGAAGGTTTCATTCCGTTTGGACTCCAATTGGTATTCCTTTTCTCCAAAACTCTAAAATAGGCAAAAAAAACAGAAACTGGCATTGGGCCTTTGGTTAATATTAGTCCCAAAAATAATATAAAAGAGCATATTAAAGCCCATTAAACATCCAAAATAGATAATATAATAGAATGGAACAATAAAAAATTATAGATACATTGGAGACGTATCAAGCATCCCCAAGCTTAATTCCTGCTCGTCCTTGAGTAGGTAAATGATAAAAACAGAATTTTTTATGTGGAATGCTACCTAACATATTTATCAATGTAATTTTCTTTATTGTGGCATGAATGTTCAGATCCGAAAGATTCAAGACAAAAGTTTATATTGACATAAAAACAATAATACTTCAAGCATACTAACAAAGCAATCATGTCTTCTCAAAATAACATGGCCAAAGAAAGCTATCCCTACAAAATCATATAGTCCGGTTATGCTCTATCTTCATCACACAAAGTATTTAATCATGCACAACCCCGATGACAAGCCAAGCAATTGTTTCACACTTTTGATGTTCTCAAACTTTTTCAATCTTCACGCAATTCATGAGCGTGAGCCATGCAGATCGCACTATAGGTGGAATAGAATGGTGGTTGTGGAGAAGACAAAAAGGAGAAGATAGTCTCACATTAACTAGGCGTATCAACGGGCTATGGAGATGCCCATCAATAGGTATCAATGTGAGTGAGTAGGGATTGCCATGCAACGGATGCACTAGAGCTATAAGTGTATGAAAGCTCAAAAATAAACTAAGTGAGTGTGCATCCAACTTGCTTGCTCACGAAGACCTAGGGCACTTTTGAGGAAGCCCATCATTGGAATATACAAGCCAAGTTCTATAATGAAAAATTCCCACTAGTATATGAAAGTGACAACATAGGAAACTCTCAGTCATCAAGATCATGGTGCTACTTTGAAGCACAAGTGTGGGAAAAGGATAGTAGCATTGCCCCTTCTCTCTTTTTCTCTCATTTTTTTATTTGGGCCTTTTCTCTCTCTTTTTTTATGGCCTCTTTTTTTCGTCCGGAGTCTCATCCCGACTTGTGGGGGAATCATAGTCTCCATCATCCTTTCCTCACCAGGACAATGCTCTAATAATGAAGATCATCACACTTTTATTTACGTACAACTCAAGAATTACAACTCGATACTTAGAACAAATATGACTCTATGTGAATGCCTCCGATGGTGTAACGGGATGTGCAATGATTCAAGAGTGACATGTATGAAAAATTATGAACGGTGGCTTTGCCACAAATACGATGTCAACTACATGTTCATGCAAAGCAATATGACAATGATGGGGCGTGTCATAATAAACGGAACAGTGGAAAGTTTCATGGCAATATATCTTGGAATGGCTATGGAAATGACATAATAGGTAGGTATGGTGGCTGTTTTGAGGAAGGTATATGGTGGGTGTATGGTACCGGCGAAAGTTGCGCGACACAACAGAGGCTAGCAATGGTGGAAGGGTGAGAGTGCTTATAATCCATGGACTCAACATTTGTCATAAAGAACTCACATACTTATTGCAAAAATCTATTAGTTATCAAAACAAAGTACTACGTGCATGCTCCTAGGGGGATAGATTGGTAGGAAAAGACCATCGCTCGTCCTCGACCGGCACTCATAAGGAAGACAATCAATAAATAAATCATGCTCCAACTTCATCACATAACAGTTCACCATACGTGCATGCTACGGGAATCACAAACTTCAACACAAGTATCTCTCAAATTCACAACTACTCTACCATCATGACTCTAATATCACCATCTTCATATCTCAAAACAATCATAAAGAAATCAAACTTCTCATAGTATTCAATGCACTTTATATGAAAGTTTTTATTATACCCATCTTGGATGCCCATCATATTAGGACTAATTTTATAACCAAATTACCATGCTGTTCTAAAAGAATCTCAAAATAATATAAGTGAAGCATGAGAGATCAACAATTTATATAAAATAAAACCACCGCCGTGCTCTAAAAAGATATAAGTGAAGCACTAGAGCAATATTGTCTAGCTCAAAAGATATAAGTGAAGCACATTGAGTATTCTAATAAATCACGATTCATGCGTGTCTCTCCCAAAAGGTGTGTACAGCAAGGATGATTGTAGTAAACTAAAATTCAAAGACTCAAATCCAACACGCTCCAAGCAAAACACATATCATGTGGTGAATAAAAATATAGCCTCAAGTAAAGTTACCGATAGACGAAGACGAAAAAGGGGATGCCTTCCAGGGCATCCCCAAGCTTAGGCTTTTGGTTGTCCTTGAATTTTACCTCGGGGTGACTTGGGAACCCCCAAGCTTAGGCTCTTGCTACTCCTTATTCCAAAATCCATCAAATCCTTACCCAAAACTTGAAAACTTCACAACACAAAACTTCAACAGAAATCTCATGAGCTCCGTTAGTATAAGAAAATAAACCACCACTTTAATTTACTGTAATGAACTCATTATTTATTTATATTGGTGTTAAACCTACTGTATTCCAACTTCTCTATGGTTCATATCCTCCGATACTACTCATAGATTCATCAAAATAAGCAAACAACACACGAAGAACAGAATCTGTCAAAAATAGGACAGTATGTAGCAATCTGTAACTTTCGAATACTTCTGTAACTCTAAAAAGTCTGAAATAAATTGGTGGACATGAGGAATTTGTCTATTAATCTTCTGAAGAAAGAATCAACCTAAAAGCACTCTTCTGTAAAAAAATGACAGCTATTCTCGTGAGCGCAGAAGTTTCTGTTTTTTACAACAAGATCGCAAAGACTTCACCCAAGTCTTCCCAAAGGTTCTACTTGGCACAAATACTAATTAAAACATAAAACCATATATAAAAGAAGCTAGATGAATTATTTATTACTAAACAGGAGCAAAAAGCAAAGAACAAAAATAAAATTGGGTTGCCTCCCAACAAGCGCTATCGTTTAACACCCCTAGCTAGGCATAAAAACAAGAATAGATCTAGGTATTGCCATCTTTGGTATGCAATCCGTAAGTGGCTCTCATAATAGATTCATAAGGAAATTTAATTTTCTTCCTAGGAAAGTGTTCCATGCCCTTCCTTAACGGAAATTGGAATCTAATATTTCCTTCTTTCATATCAATAATTGCACCAATCATTCTAAGGAAAGGTCTACCAAGAATAATAGGACATGTAGGATTGCAATCTATATCAAGAGCAACGAAATCTACGGGCACATAATTCCTATTTGCAACAATAAGAACATCGTTAATCCTTCCCACAGGTTTCTTAATGGTGGAATCCGCAACATGCAAATTTAAAGAACAATCATCAAATTCACAGAACCTAGCACATCACACAAAGTATTTTGAATCATGGAAACACTAGCACCCAAATCACACAAAGCATACCATTCATAATATTTAATATTAATCTTAATAGTAGGTTCCCACTCATCATAAAGTTTGCTAGGGATAGAAACTTCTAGTTCAAGCTTTTCTTCAAAAGATTGCATCAAAGCATCACCAATATGTTTAGTAAAAGCTTTATTTTGATTATAAGCATGAGGAGAATTTAACGCGGATTGCAACAAGGAAATACAATCTATCAAAGAGCAATTATCATAATTAAATTCCTTGGAATCCAAAATAGTGGGTTCATTGCTATTTAAAGTTTTGACCTCTCCAATCCCACTTTTATCAATTTTTGTATCTAGATCTAAAAATTCCGAATCATTGGGACGCCTTTTAACTAAAGTTGACTCATCTCCAGTCCCATATTTATCAAGATTCATATTGGAAAAAAAAGATTTAATAGGAGTCACATCAATCACTTTTAGATCTTCATCATTATTATCATGAAGACTAGAAGAACACGCTTTCACAAACCAATATGTTTTAGCACGCATCTTAGCGGTTCTTTCTTTGCACTCATCAATGGAAATTCTCATGGCTTTGAGAGACTCATTGATATCATGCTTAGGTGGAATAGATTTAAGTTTCAAAGAATCAACATCAAGAGAAAATCTATCCATGTTCCTAGCCAACTCATCAATCTTAATCAATTTTTCTTCAATCAAAGAATTGAAATTCTTTTGCGAGCTCATAAATTCTTTAATACTATTCTCAAAATCAGAGGGAAAATTATTAAAATTTCCATAAGAGTTGTTGTAGGAATTACCATAATTATTAGAGGAATTACTAGGAAACGACCTAGGATTAAAATTTCCTCTATACGCGTTGTTACCAAAATTGTTCCTTCCAACAAAATTCACATCCATAGATTCATTATTATTCTCAATCAAAGTGGACAAAGGCATATCATTAGGATCAGAAGAAACACTTTTATTAGCAAACAATTTCATATGTTCATCCATCTTTCCACTCAAAACATTAATCTCTTCAATTGCATGAACTTTTTTTTCTAGTGGATTTTTCAGTGTGCCATTGAGAATAATTAACCATAATATTATCTAGGAGCTTAGTGGCGTCTCCTAACGTGATTTCCATAAAAGTGCCTCCCGCGGCCGAATCTAAAAGAGTTCTAGAAGCAAAATTCAATCTAGCATAATTTTTTTTATAATCATCCACAAATTCAAACCATGTGTAGGGTAATTACGTATCATTAATTTCATCCTCTCCCAAGCTTGTGCAACATGCTCATGATTAAGTTGCTTAAAATTCATAATATCGTTCCTAAGGGAGATGATCTTAGCGAGAGGGAAATACTTTGAGATAAAAGCATCTTTGCACTTATTCCATGAATCAATACTATTTTTAGGCAAAGATGAGAACCAAGTTTAAGCACGATCCGTAAGCGAAAACAGAAATAGCTTCAATTTAACAATATCATTATCCACATATTTCTTATTTTGCATATCACACAAATCAAGGAAGTTGTTTAGATGGGATGCAGCATCTTCACTAGGAAGGCCAGAGAATTGATCTTTCATAACAAGATTCAACAAAGCAGCATTAATTTCACAAGATTCAGCATTGGTAGTAGGAGCAATCGGAGTGCTAATAAAATCATTGTTGTTGGTGCTGGAAAAGTCACACAATTTAGTATTATCTTGGGCCATCGTGACAAGCAATCAATCCAACACACAAGCACACAAGAAGCAAGCGAAAAGAGACGAACGGAAAAGGGGTGAAGAAAAGGCAAAAGTTTACAAAAATCATTTTAGAAGTGGGGGAGAGGAAAACGAGAGGCGAATGGCAAATAATGTAATGCAAGGGAGAAGAGTTTATGATGGGTACTTGGTATGGCTTGACTTGACGAAGATCTCCCCAGCTATGGCACTAGAAATCCTTCTTGCTGCCTCTTGAGCTTGCGTTGGTTTTCCCTTGAAGAGGGAAGGGTGATGCAGCAAAGTAGCATAAGTATTTCCCTCAGTTTTGAGAACCAAGCTATCAATCCAGTAGGAGACGATGCACAAGTCACCGTATACCTTCACAAACAATGAAGAACTTGCAACCAACGTGATAAAGGGGTGGTCAATCCCTTCACGGTCACTCGCAAAAGTGAGATCTGATAGAGATAATAAAGTAAATATTTTTGGTATTTTTGATGTATAGATTGGAAAGTAAAGATTGCAAAATAATAGATCGGAAACTAGTAAGATGTAAACAAGATTCAGTAATATGGAAAAGAGACCTGGGGGCCATAGGTTTCACTAGTGGCTTCTCTCGAGATAAGCATGTATTATGGTGGGTGAACAAATTACTGTCGAGCAATTGATAGAAAAGCGCATAATTATGATGACATCTAAGGCAATGATCATGAACATAGGCATCACGTCTGTGTCAAGTAGACCGACTCCTGCCTGCATCTACTACTATTACTCCACACATCGACCGCTATCCAGCATGCATCTAGAGTATTAAGTTCATAAGAATGGAGTAACACATTAAGCAAGATGACATGATGTAGAGGAATTAACTCAAGCAATATGATGAAAACTCCATCTTTTTATCCTTGATGGCAACAATACAATATGTGCCTTGCTGCCCCTACTGTCACTGGGAAAGGACACCGCAAGATTGAACCCAAAGCTAAGCACTTCTCCCATTGCAAGAAAGATCAATCTAGTAGGCCAAACTAAACCGATAATTCGAAGAGACTTGCAAAGATATCAAATCATGCATATAAGAATTCAGAGAAGTACCAAATAATATTCATAGATAATCTTGATCATAAATCCACAATTCATCGGATCTCGGCAAACACACCGCAAAAAAATATTACATCAAATATCCAAGAACATCGAGGAGAACTTTATTTGAGAATCAAAGTGAGAGAAGAAGCCATCTAGCTAATAACTATGGGCCCAAAGGTCTGTGGTAAACTACTCACGCTTCATCGGAGAGGTAATGGTGTTGATGTAGAAGCCCTTCGTGATCATTTCCCCCTCCGGCAGATCACCGGAAAAGGCCCCAAGATGGGATCTCATGGGTACAGAAGGTTGCGGCGGTGGAAAAGTGGTTTCGTGGCTCCCCCTGATGTCTTCAGGATATAAGAGTATATATAGGTGAAAGAACTAGGTCAGTGGAGCTACGAGGGGCCCATGAGGGTGGGGGCGTGCCTACGCGCCCTCCTGCCTATGGCCTCCTCATTACGTCTCCGACTTCATCTCCAAGTCTTCTGGTTTGCTTTTGGTCCAAGGAAGATCATCGCGAAGGTTTCATTCCATTTGGACTCCGATTGGTATTCCTTTTCTGCAAAACTCTAAAATAGGCAAAAAATCAGAAACTGGCACTCGGCCTTTGGTTAATAGGTTAGTCCCAAAAATAATGTAAAAGAGCATATTAAAGCCCATTAAACATCCAAAACAGATAATATAATAGCATGGAACAATAAAAAATTATAGATACGTTGGAGACGTATCAATAATCACTCAAGTCTTCAACCATGTAAGCATTGCGTTTCAATTGTCTAACAAAATAAGCATTGAAGTCTCCTTGTCTAATAATAAAATTATCAAACTCATCCAAGCATTGACTAACAAACTTAGTAGATGGGATTTCACCCTTATCAAATCTATAGAGAGAATTTACCTTTACTACCCGTATCTGGTTATCAAGATCATGTCTCTCTTCAATAGGCGGTAAATTCTTAACATCTTCAGCTTTAACACCTTTTTCTTTCATAGATTTCTTTGCCTCTTGCATATCTTTAGGACTAAGAAATAGAATACCCCTTCTCTTCGGAGTTGGCTTAGGAGTTGGTTCAGGAAGTGTCCACTCATTATCATTACTCAATATATTATTCAATAGCAATTCAGCTTGGTCAATAGTTCTTTCCCTGAAAACACAACCAGCACAACTATCCAGGTGGTCTCTGGAAGCATCGGTTAGTCCATTATAAAAGACATCAAGTATTTCATTTTTGTTGAGAGGTGATCAGGCAAAGCATTAAGTAATTGGAGAAGCCTCCCCCAAGCTTGTGGGAGACTCTCTTCTTCAATTTGCACAAAATTAAATATTTCCCTTAAGGCAGCTTGTTTCTTATGAGCAGGAAAATATTTTGCAGAGAAGTAGTAAATCATATACTGGGGACTACGCACATAACCAGGAGCAAGAGAATTAAACCATATCTTAGCATCACCCTTTAATGAGAAAGGAAACAATTTAAGAATATAGTAATAGCGAATTTTTTCCTCATGAGTAAATAGGGTGGCTATATCATTCAATTTAGTAAGATGTGCCCCAACAGTTTCAGATTCATATCCATGGAAAGGATCAGATTCAACCAAAGTAATTAACTCAGGATTGACAGAGAATTCATAATCCTTAACAGTAACACGGATAGGTGAAGTAGCAAAAGCAGGGCCATATTTCATTCTAGCATTCAAAGACTTTTCTTTCAGCTTAGCTAACAGTTTCTTAAGATCATATCTATCATTGCAAGCAAAGAAGTCTCTAGCAGTTTCCTCATGCATAACATAACCCTTAGGTACAACAGGCAATTCATATCTAGGGGGAGAATCTTCATCATCACTTTCATTAATATCATCAGTTATAGTAATTTCATTCTCTCTAACCCTAGCAAGTTGTTCATCCAAAAATTCACCTAGTGGCACATTATTATCAAGAGAGAAGTAGTATCATCATAAGCATCATGCATAGCAGAAGTGGCATCATCAATAACATGCGACATATCAGAATCAATAGCAGGTGTAGGTGTCGCAAGTTTACTCAAAACAGAAGGTGAATCAAGTGCAGAGCTAGATGGTAGTTCCTTACCTCCCCTCGTAGTTGAGGGGAAAATCTTGGTTCTTTGATCTTTCAAATTCTTCATAGTGATCAACAGATATAAATCCCAAGAGACTCAGAGAATAGAGCTATGCTCCCAGGCAACAGCACCAGAAAAAGGCCTTGATAACCCACAAGTAAAGGGGATCACAACAGTTTTCGAGGGTAGAGTATTCAACCCAAATTTATTGATTCGACACAAGGGGAGCCAAAGAATATTCTCAAGTATTCATAGCTGAGTTGTCAATTCAACCACACCTGAAAGACTTAATATTTGCAGCAAAGTATTTAGTAGCAAAGTAGTATGGAAGTAACAGTAACGGTGGCAAAAGTAACAGTAGCAGTTTTGTAGCAATCATAACAGTGGCAATGGATAAGTAACTAAGAAAAGATCAATATGTGAAAAGCTCGAGGTGATGGATCAGTGATGGATAGTTATGTCGGATGTAATTCATCACGCAACAGTTATAACATAGGATGACACAGAACTAGCTCCAGTTCATCAAAATAATGTAGGCATGTATTCCGAATATAGTCATACGTGCTTATGGAAAAGAACTTGCATGACATCTTTTTTCCTACCCTCCCATGGCATCAGGGTCCTAATGGAAACTAAGGGATATTAAGGCCTCCTTTTAATTGAGTACTGGACCAAAGCATTAGCACTTAGTGAATACATGAACTCCTCACACTACGGTCATCACCGGGAAGTGTCCCTACTATTGTCACTCTGGGGTTTGCCGGATCATAACACGTAGTAGGTGACTATAACTTGCAAGATAGGATCAAGAACACTCATATATTCATGAAAACACAATAGGTTCAGATCTAAAATCATGGCACTCGGGCCCTCGTGACAAGCATTAAGCATGGCAAAGTCATATCAACATCAATCGTAGAACATAATGGATACTAGGGATCAAACCCTAACAAAACTAACTTGATTACATGGTAAATCTCATCCAACCCATCACCGTCCAGCAAGCCTATGATGGGATTACTCACGCACGGCAGTGAGCATCATGAAATTTGGTGATGGAGGATGGTTGATGATGACGATGGCGACGGATTCCCCTCTTCGAGCCCCGAACGGGCTCCAGATCAGCCCTCCTGAGGAAGAATAGGGCTTGGCGGCGGCTCCGTATCGTAAAACGCGATGAATCCTTCTCTCAGATTTCTTTCTCATCGAACGTGAATATATGGAGTTGGAGTTGAGGTCGGTGGAGCTCCAAGGGCCCACGAGGCAGGGGGCGCACCCTAGGGGGTGGCGCGCCCCCACCCTCGTGGCTAGGGTGCGGGCCCCCTGTTGATTCTTTTGCCAGTATTTTTTACTAATTGCAAAACTTGACTCCGTGAAGTTTCAGGTCATTCCGAGAACTTTTATTTCTACACAAAAGTAACACCATGGAAATTTTGCTAAAAACAGCATCAGTCCTGGTTAGTTCCATTCAAATCATGCAAATTAGAGTCCAAAATAAGGGCAAAAGTGTTTGGAGAAGTAGATACGTTGGAGACGTATCATCATACATCTTTGAAAGGTAGCGGGTGAATTATATAAACCAAACAGCATACGTCTATAAGCAAAGGTACCAAAAGGGCAAGTAAAAGTGGTCTTTTCTTGATCCTCTTTTGTCACAGGTATTTGAGAGAAACCAGAATAACCATCTAGGAAGCAAAAATGTGTATGTTTGGATAGTCTTTCTAGCATTTGATCAATAAAAGGTAGAGGGTAATGATCTTTTCTAGTAGCTTTATTTAATTTGTGGAAATCAATTACCATTTTATAACCTGTAACAATTCTTTGTGGGATCAATTCATTTTTATCATTAGGAACAATAGTAATACCTCCCTTCTTAGGGACACAATGAGCAGGACTTACCCACTGACTATCAGTAATAGGATAAATTATAGCTGCCTCCAGAAGCTTTAGTATTTCATTTCTTACCACTTCTTTCATCTTAGAATTTAACCGGCGTTGGTGATTGAGAACTGGTTTAGCATATTTCTCTAATTTTATTTTGTGCTGACATAGAGTGGGACTAATGCCCTTAAGATCATCAAGAGTATATCCAATAGCAGCACGGTGCTTCTTTAGAGTTTTCAATAATTTCTCTTCTTAATGCTCTGAAAGGTTAGCACTAATAATAACATGATATATGTTCTGTTCATCGAGGTAAGCATATTTAAGAGTATCAGGTAATTGTTTAAGCTCAAACATAGGATTTCCCTTGGGTGGAGGAGGATCTCCGAGTATTTCAATAGGCAAGTTGTCTTTAAAAATAGGTCCTTGCTTAAAGAATACTTCATATATCTCCCTTCTTTCATTCATAAACATATCATTTTCATGGTCTAGCAAATATTGTTCCAAAGGATCATTAGGAGGCACGGCAATAGAAGAAAGATCAATAATTTCATCCTTACTAGGCAATTCTTTATCTTGGGGTTGTTTATGAAATTTAGGGAAACTAAAATCATGAGACATATCCCCTAACCCAACAGTAACAATATCTTTTTCGCAGTCTATCTTAGCATTAAGAGTATTCCAGAAGGGTCTACCAAATATAATGGGACAAAAGTCATCTTGTGGGGAACCAAGAACAAGAAAATCAGTAGGATATTTAATTTTCCCACACAAGACTTCAACATCTCTAACAATCCCAACTGGTGAAATAGTATCTCTATTTGCAAGATTAATAGTAACATCAATACCTTCTATCTCAGCAGGTGCAATATCATGCATAATTTCTTTGTATAAGGAATTGCACTCACACTAGCACCCATATCACATAAGCCATGATAACAACAATCTCCTATTTTAACAGAAACAACATGCATGCCAACAACAGGTCTATGTTTATCTTGAGTATCGGGTTTAGCAATTCTAGCAGCTTCATCACAAAAATAAATGACATGCCCCTTAATATTATCGACCAAGAGATCTTTAACCATGACAATACTAGGTTCAACTTTAATTTGCTCAGGGGGTGTAGGTGTTCTAATATTACTTTTACGAACCACAGTTGAAGCTTTAGCATGATCCTTTATTCTGACAGGGAAAGGTGGTTTCTCAATATAAGCAGTAGGAACAATAGGATCAACATTATAAGTAATAGTTTCTTCTTCACTTTAATAGGTTCTACTACTTTCACTTCAATGGGAGTATGATATTTAACCCACTTCTCCTTAGGGAGATCAACATGAGTAGCAAATGATTCAGAAAAAGAAGCTACTATCTCGGAGTCAAGTCCATATATAGTGCTAAATTCACGAAAAGCATCGGTATCCATAAAAGATTTAACACAATCAAACTTAAGCGTTATGCTTGACTCCTTACCTTCGTCGAGTTCCCAATCTTCAGAGTTGCGTTTAATTCTTTCCAATAAATCCCATTTGAAGTCGATAGTCTTCATCATAAAAGAACCAGTACAAGAAGTATCGAGCATGGAGCGATTATTATGAGAAAGCCTAGCATAAAAGTTTTGAATAATAATTTCTCTTGAGAACTGTAACGTCCATGATGCGGCATATCTCCCACATGTCGAGGAACGACTTAGAGGCATAGCCGCATTGTGGTTTTGTCGCAAGAAGGGTCATCTTCACACAATCCTATGTAATGAACAAGAAAGGGATAAATAGAGTTGGCTTACAATCGCCATTTCACACAAAGATCATATAATTCATACATCATTCAGAGTACACACATAGTCTGACTACGGACAAAGCCAAATGAAAAGAAGATAACCCCAAATGCTAGATCCCCTATCGTCCCAACTCGGCTCCACTACTGATCATCAAGAAAAGACACATTAACGGCCAAGGTCCTTGTCGAACTCCCACTTGAGTTCGGTAGCATCACTTGCACTGGTATCATCGGCACCTGCAACTGTTTTGGTAGTATCTATGAGTCACGAGGACTTAGGAATCTCAAAACCCACGAGATCAATACTATTTAAGCTTATGGGTAGGAAGTGGTAATGAGGTGGAGTTGCAGCAAGCACTAAGAAAAATTGGTGGCTAACATACGAATACAAGAGTAAGATGAGAAACTACGCAACGGTCGTGAAGCTAGAAGTGATCAAGAAATGATCCTGAAACTACTTACATTCAATCTTAACCCAAACCGTGTTCACTTCCCGGACTCTGCCGAAAAGAGACCATCACGGCTACACACACGGTTGGCGCATTTTAATTAAGTCAAGTGTCAAGTTCTCTACAACCGGATATTAACATATTCCCATCTGCCACATAACCGCGGGCACGGCTCTCGAAAGTTTATACCCTGCAGGGGTGTCCCAACTTAGCCCATCACAAGCTCTCACGATCAACGAAGGATATTCCTTCTCCTGGAAAGACCCGATCAGTCTCGGAACCCCGGTTACAAGACATTTCGACAATGGTAAAACAAGACCAGCAAGACCGCTCGAATGTGTCGACAAATCTCGATAGGAGCTGCACATATCTCGTTCTCAGGGCATAACGGATAGGTCAAGCTACGAGTAAAACCAGCCCTCAAGTTTCCCCCTCGGGTTTGCAACCCCAAGGGAAAGTTATAGGTTGTTAGGCAAATGTCAAACCAAGGTTGGGCCTTGCTTGAGGAGTTTTATTCAAAGCGAACTGTCAAGGGGGTCCCATAACCCCGACCGTGTAAGGAACGCAAAATCAAGGAACATAACACCGGTATGACGGAAACTAAGGCGGCAAGAGTGGAACAAAACACCAGGCATAAGGCCGAGCCTTCCACCTTTTAACAGGTATCTAGATGCATCAATTAAAATAAGAGATATTGTGATATCCCAACATAATCATGTTCCAACATGGAGCAATCTTCAACTTCACTTGCAACTAACAACGCTATAAGAGGGGCTGAGCGAAGCGGTAACATAGCCAAACAATGGTTTGCTAGGAAAGTGGGTTAGAGGTTTGACATGGCAATATGCGAGGCATGATATAACAAGTGGTAGGTAGCACGACATAGCGATAGAACGAACAACTAGCAAGAAAAGATAGAAGTGATATCGAGGGTAATGGTCATCTTGCCTGCAAAGTTCTCAGAGTCGTCGAAAGCTTGCTCCTCGTAAACGTTCTCGACAGGATCCTCGTTCATGAACTCATCTCCTGGCTGTACCCAAAACAAGAACACAACCATGGAACAACAATCATTCATGGTGCAATGCGCAGGCAACATGATCCAAGACATGATATGGAATCCGAGATATGAGGTGCAATGCATACGAGGTGCTTCAGAAGGGGTGCAAACGAGACAGAAGGAGAAATGATGAACAAGGCACAATCTTGGTAAGCCAAGCATGCCACTAGATATATTTGTAGATTTTGGTTGAAATCAATATAAAGATCACCGGAAACGGATGCACGGTTTGAAAATGACAAGCCAAACAAGATGCAATGCAGTCTGTTGAAAACAGTAACATAACAACTTCTGTGCAAAGTTCAAATATGCTACAATAATATGCAGAGAAGAGCATGGCATGCTAGTACTAAATGCACTTAACAAAACTTAATTAGTGAACATGCTCTAATTATCTACAGAAATGATGATAGCATCAATGCAAACATGGCAAGTGACATAAACGGATCCCACACTTAGTAGAATTTAATGTCATGGCAGAAACAGATTCGTAATAGCATGTTTGCAAGCATGTTTAACTAAATATAAAGCATATCATGGCATGAGATTAATTCTAGCAGCAAGTAGGCATGATGAAGAGCATGTTCATGTGCAAAACTACCCCATGGCATACTTGCATAAATATACACATAGAAGACAAAACAACAACATGATGTAAAATTACATGTGTGCAAACTTGCTCAAATGCAGAAAATAAAGCCACCACTGGATTCACTGGATTTTTCTAGCCCCAAAACACATACAATATGTCTAGGTTGCCGTAGAAAAATCCCCACAAATATGCAAAACACTAAACTGCCTAAGATGGAAAACATAGGCATGTGCCAAATCTAGCATATACGGAATCTGGAATAAAAACAGAAAGGTGGAAATGCCATGCGTACCCCAGGAGGTACCCAGTGTTAGGCTGATTGCTGGGCCCCTGGGCCACGTGTCTGGGTTTGAGGTCGTGTGTGTGTGTGAGCATGACAGGTGGGGTCAGCCTGTTAGTGACCCAAGCAAATAAGGAAAAACGGAGGGGTTTAATAGTGCGCCCGCGGGGGATCGAACCCGGGTCGCCTGGGTGAAACTGGCTCGGCTCGACCAACTGGGCTGGCTCGGGGTTCTTGCTGGAAGGGGGCGGGGGGGGGGGGGGTCGGCTCCTGTTGAACAATACCCAACAGATGATGCCAGCGACGAGTGCAGCGCGGCAGAGGAGCTCACCGGAGCTGCTGCTGGGAGCTATGGGAGCAGCGGATGGGCGTAAGGGGACCAGCAGAGGATCCCGCATGCCCGCATGTATCGTGCGGCACCAAACACCAATGAGGGCGACGCCGACACCGTCGTACAGAGGCGGCGACGAAGAGGGCGAACGCGATGCCACGGCGACCTAGAGACCTACCTGAGCGAGCGGATCTAGCTTACGCGCCGAGGCGAACTCAACGGGCATGCTCAGAGGACCTAACGAGGTCGGTGCACTCGCCGGAGGTGAGGTCTGACGGCGACAGTTATGGACACACGGCGGACAGGAGCTACGGCGCGGCAACGACAAAAACAAAGGGGTTTAGGAGGTGTGGCTGCTCACGTAGGGGTCGTCGGTGGAGTCGAACGGGCTCGGGGAAGACGGGAGGCAGCGGAATTCGTCGGAGACAAGCAGTGGCCAAGGCGGAGGTGGACGAAGGGGCGGTGTCGAACTTGGCGTCTCGCGTGGAAGTAGAGGAAGCAGATGACATAGTCGATGACGACGAACTCGATGGACATGCTTGGCAAGCCCGAGGCTGACGGGGAGCATGCCAGCGACTGGCTCCTGGATGCGCTCGGGGCAAGGCTAGATCTCGATCTAGCGGCGCCCCTGGGTTTCCTTGAGAGAGGGGAAAGGGAGAGGGAATGGTTGGCATACAGCTGGTGTGGAGGGGTTCCAAATAAGGGCGAGGGCAATGCCGTGCATGAACGCGTGACCACGGCCGTGGCCATGTGCGCACGTGACTGGAGCTCGACGAAAAGGTGGGTGCGGGTGGCAGGCAGCTAGTGGGGGTGTGCTCGGGACCGGTGAGAAAAGGCAGGGAGGAGGAGGCCGCGGGGTGGAGCTGGGCTGCGCGCGCCTGGATTGGGCCTGCTCGCTGGGCTGCGGCTGGACCTGCTGCTGGGCTGCACTGCAGCTGCTATACTTTTTCCATTTTCTTCAAGCAGAAAACAAAGTGAAAAGCACAGGGAGCTAGGAGAAGAGTTAGGAAGATATAGAAATATTCCCATACTCCTTGGATTATGCACATAATTTTGAAAATGGCTTGGACATTTTTAGAGGAAGAAAAATATTCCAAGTTTGAATTAGGTTCAAACTTGGCATTTTTGAACCCAACCAAACCCAGTCCAAAAGTGATGAAATTTGGCAGAGAGGTTTAAGGCACTGAGCTAAAATATAGGGAAAAATGAACATTAAAAGAGAAGGGAATGTGGCACTTGTCAAAATAAGGAAGGAGAGGGAAGGAGAAGGTGATGATGCAAGATTCATGCATGGAACATGCAACACCATAATATGTATGAAAAAACACACCATGCACATGATGAGAATGAGAACGCAAGATGACACCAAGCACCAAATGCAAAACCAGAGACAAAAACCAAACCACGAAGGAAATATCATATCACATAGCCGAAAATGGCAAGAGTTGGAGTTACAAATATGGAAAGTTGCATCCGGGGTGTTACAAGAGCTCATGATTGGGGCATGAATATAACATTGACTTAAGCCTCCCCCAAGCTTGAGCGATACTTTCTCCTTCACGAGGCCAAAAAATATATATATATAATTCCGATCACGATGAACTAGATGCATAGGATAAAACTTCTAATGAAGTTCCAATTTCATTCGGTTGTAGTTCCATGATCCAATATCGTCACATAGCCTATACCATGTCAATGGATTTCCCTTCAAAGATAAAGGGAAGACCATCTTCTTGACAACATCCTCGGGCATACCTGCAATCTCAAATAATCCACAGACTTCATCCACATAGATTAGGTGCATATGGGATGTAATGTTCCATCTCCTGTATAAGGATTAGCTAGCAGTTTTTCTATCATACCCGAAGGAATTTCAAAGTAAATATTTTCAGTAGGTTCAGTAGTTTGAGGAGCAACTCCTTGCTCTTTTGGTTGGGGTGAAGATACCCCGAACAAGCCCCTCAAAGGATAATTTTCCATAGTAACAAGTGACAGTAAATTTCAGCGCACTATATAAATGTTTCCTTACCAAATTCCACTTACCAAAGACGCTTCACTCCCCGGCAACGGCGCCAGAAAAGAGTCTTGATGACCCACAAGTATAGGGGATCTATCGTAGTCCTTTCGATAAGTAAGAGTGTCAAACCCAACGAGGAGTAGAAGGAAATGACAAGCGGTTTTCAGTAAGGTATTCTCTGCAAGCACTGAAATTATCGGTAACAGATAGTTTTGTGATAAGGTAATTGGTAACGGGTAACAAGTAACAAAAGTAAAAAAGGTGCAACAAGGTGGCCCAATCCTTTTTGTAGCAAAGGACAAGCCTGGACAAACTCTTATATAAAGCAAAGCGCTCCCGATGAGCATGGGAATTATCGTCAAGCTAGTTTTCATCATGCCCATATGATTCGCGTTCGTTACTTTGATAATTTGATATGTGGGTGGACCGGTGATTGGGTGCTGTCCTTACTTGGACAAGCCTCCCACTTATGATTAACCCCTCTCGCAAGCATCCGCAACTACGAAAGAAGAATTAAGGTAAACCTAACCATAGCATAAAACATATGGATCCATATCAGCCCCTTACGAAGCAACGCATAAACTAGGATTTAAGCTTCTGTCACTCTAGCAACCCATCATCTACTTATTACTTTCCAATGCCTTCCCCTAGGCCCAAATCATGGTGAAGTGTCATGTAGTCGACGTTCACATAACACCACTAGAGGAGAGATAACATACATCTCATCAAAATAGCGAACGAATACCAAATTCACATGATTACTTATAACAAGACTTCTACCATGTCCTCAGGAACAAACGTAACTAGTCACTAATCATGTTCATGTTCATAATCAGAGGAGTATTAATAAGCATTAAGGATCTGAACATATGATCTTCCACCAAATAAACCAACTAGCATCAACTACAAGGAGTAATCAACACTACTAGCAACCCACAGGTACCAATCTGAGGTTTTGAGACAATGATCGGAAACAAGAGATGAACTAGGGTTTGAGAGGAGATGGTTGTAGTGAAGATGTTGATGGAGATCGACCCCCTCTCGATCAGAGGATTGATGGTGATGACGATGGCGGTGATTTCCCCCTCCCGGAGGATGTTTCCCCGGCAGAATAGCTCCGCCGGAGCCCTAGATTGGTCCTGCCCATGTTCCACCTCGAGACGGCGGCGCTTCATCCCAAAAGCTTCTCTATGATTTTTTCCAAAGCAAAAGACACCATATAGCAGAAGATGGGAGTTGGGGGCCTGCCAGGGGGCCCATGAGGCAGGGGTGCGCCCACGGGGGTAGGGCACGCCCTCCACCCTCGTGGCTGACTGGTGGCCCTCTCTGGTGCTTTCCTCGCCCAATATTTTTAATATATTCCAAAACTGATCTTCGTGAAGTTTCAGGACTTTTGGATGTGCAGAATAGGTCTCTAATATTTGCTCCTTTTCCAGTCCAGAATTCCGGCTGCCGGCATTCTCCCTCTTCATGTAAACCTTATAAAATGAGAGAGAAAAGGCATAAGTATTGTGATATAACGTGTAATAACAACCCATAATGCAATAAATATTGATATAAAAGCATGATGCAAAATGGTCGTATCACCCGCATACCCCCATATTACAAAGGCAAACTGGGTAGAATTCAAAAGGGTCAGGGCAACTATAGAGTTTATTGCAAAGAGTGCCAAGCAATCGGAACTTTAGAAGAGGAACACACACCCGCACCGTATGGGTGTGGCAGGAACTACGGCATGAAACCGATATGGGACCATGAGGACAAAGAAGTAGTAGCAACGGGTGGGAAACCAGCCTTTACTGAAATCAGGGGCGAACGCGCTAGAGACTACTTGCGGGCACGTGCAAGGATGACGATGGAACTTATTACTTTGAAAAATCTCATGACGAAGAACTGTATCGTGTGATGTTAAAGGCTTCCAAGATCCCTGGAAGGTTCTACAAGAACTCATAGCCTTGTGACATTCTGTCCGATGCTTTGGAAACAAAAGAGCCCCCTGGTCGTGCAAGGGGTATAGGTGTCAATGTCCCGCACAAGAGGGCTTTCACACTCAGCAAAGAAGTGAGACTCAGCATGAAAAAAGCGAGGAGTGAAATGAAGCAGAATGAATTGTATGAATGGTTGAGGAGGGACATGTGTCCGAAAGTTTGAAAGGAAATTGAGGAGTAAATGATGATGCAGAAGACTCTAACACTGATAGATAGCCAACAAATGGGAGGAGAGGTGGGCATGGAGGAAGTTGGTTATTGCGAGACATCACCCCACAAGAGTGGTTGTGCATCAGCTGACCCCAAAGACACTGAGATTGCAGCTGCTCATGATGATGCTATATCTGATCTATCTGGAATGAAAGACAGACTGAGGGGCGTGCTTACACATTATGAAGGTATGTTAAAATGTGTAGTAGGATGGATTTGCCCACCCTTCTTGGAGGAGGGCCTCTTGTTGGGCAATGTGCCATTGAAGCGGGGCTGTGTGAAGTGGTACGTGACTGAAGTAAAGCCTAGATTCAATGAATTTTCCCTGAAGAATGTCCTACGGGACTTTGATGAGCATAGGACCTTGGGAGAAACATTGTTACATCATATCCAGTGGCCACGAAAGGAAATAGACTTCATGGATGAGATCCCTGAAGCCCCACCAAGAGCAACCAATGTCGCCCTTCAAGCGGTGACGCTCTCCTTGCCACAACAGCTATCATGTGCTCCCCCCAAGGAACCTAATACTCGTAATCCGACGACTAATGCAATACCCTGTGATCAACCGCCTGACTTTGTGCCGTACAGGCTGATACATCTCCAACATATCTATAATTTTTTATTGTTCCATGCTATTATATTATCTATCTTGGATGTTTATATGCATTTATATGCTATTTTATATCATTTTTGGGACTAACCTATTAACCTAGTGCCCAGTGCCAGTTGCTCCATTTTCCTTGTTTTTGACTTCTATAGAAAATCAATACCAAATGGAATGAATTTTTTTGATGATTTTTCTTGGACAACAAGACAACCACGAAGCTTCCGGAGGAAACAATAAGACCCATGAGGGGGCCACAAGCTCTGGGGGTGCGTCCCAGGGGGCGCGACCAGGGGGCTTGTGGGCCCCCTGCGGCTCTCCTAACCCTAGATCTAGTACTATAAATTCTCAAATATTCCCTCTACACTAGGGGCACACAAAAAATACTTTTTTGCCATCACAAGCTTTTGTTCTCGTGAGATCCCATCTTGGGGCCTTTTCTGGCACTCCGTTGGAAGGGGATTCGATCACGGAGGGCCTCTGCACCAACCTTGCTGCCCTTCCGGTGATGTGTGAGCAGTTTACCACAGGCCTACAGGTCCATTGCTAGTAGCTAGATGGCTTATTCTCTCTTTGATCTTCAATACAATGTCCTCCTCGATCTTGTCGGATATCTATTCGATGTAATCTTATTTTGCGGTGTGTTTGTTGAGATCCGATGAATTGTGGATTTATGATCGGATTATCTATGAATATTATTTGAGTCTTCTCTGAACTCTTTTATGCATGATTAAGATAGCTTTGTATTTCTCTCCGATCTATCGATTTGGTTTGGCCTACTAGATTGATTTTTCTTGCCATGGGAGAGGTGCTTTGTGATGGGTTCAATCTTGCGGTGTCCTCACCAAGTGACAGTAGGGGTAGCGAGGCACGTATTTGTATTGTTGCCATTAAGGATAAAAGGATGGGTTTTTGCCATATTGATTGGATCTATCCCTCTAAATCATGTCATCTTGCTTAAGGCGTTACTCTGTTCTTGTTAACTTAAAACACTAGTGCATGCTGGATAGCGGTCGATGTGTGGAGTAATAGTAGTAGATGCAGTCAAGAGTCGGTCTACTTGTCACGGACGTGATGCCTATATTCATGATCATTGCCTTGGATGTCATCATAACTATGTGCTTTTCTATCAATTGCTCAACAGTAATTTGTTTACCACAATATGCTTTCTTCAAGACAGAAGCCTCTAGTGAAACCAATGGCCCCCGGGTCTATTTTCCATCATATATTTTCATATCTATAACACCAAAAACCCAGAAATACCTTGATGCAATTTATTTATACCTTGATGCCATTATATATATATATATATATATATATATATATTAGATCTCACTCTTGCAAGTGACCGTGAAGGGATTGACAACCCCTTTTTCGCGTTGTGTAAGTGTTTGTTAGTTTGTGTAGGTGCATGTATCGGGGACTTGCTTGTACCTCATACTGGATTGATACCTTGGTTTTTAACGAAGGGAAATACTTATCTCTACTTTGCTGCATCACCCTTTCCTGTTTAAGGGAAAAACCAACGCAAGCTCAAGAAGTAGCAGGAAGAATTTCTGGTGCCATTGCCGGGGAGGTTCTACATCAAGCCTGCTAAGCACCTATCATAAACTGTCATCTCTTGCACTTACATTATTTGCCATTTGCCTCTTGTTTTCCTCTCCCCCACTTCTAAAATGATTTTAGAAAAACACAAAATATATTTGCCTTTTTATTCGCCTTCTTTTCATTTGCTTTTTGTTTGCGTGTGTGCTAGATTGCTTGCTTTGTCACAATGTCTCAAGAAAATACCTAGTTGTGTGACTTTGCAAATACTAGTAATAATGATTTTATTAGTACTCCGATTGCTCCCTCCACTAGTGCAGAATCTTATGAAATCAATGCCGCTTTGTTGAATCTTGTTATGGAAGAACAATTTTCTGGTATTCCTAATGAAGATGATGCATCCCATCAAAATACTTTCATTGAGTTGTGTGATATGCAAAAGAAAAAATATGTGGATAATGATATTATTAAATTGAAGCTATTTCCATTCTCACTACGAGATCATGCTGAAACTTGGTTTTCATCTTTTCCTAAAAATAGTATTGATTCACGGAACAAGTGTAAATATGATTTTATTTCCAAGTATTTTCCTCTCGCTAAGATCATCTCCCTTAGGAACGATATAATGAATTTTAAGAAACTTGATCATGAACATGTTGCACAATCTTGGGAGAGGATAAAATTGATGATAAGGAATTGCCCCACTCATGGTTTAAGTTTATGGATGATCGTACAATTGTTTTATGCCGGATTGAATTTTGCATCTAGAAATATTTTAGATTCTACCGTGGGAGGTACTTTCATGGAAATCACATTAGGAGACGCTACTAAACTTCTAGATAATATTATGGAAAATTATTCTCAATGGCATACCGAAAGATCTTCTACTAGTAAAAAGGTGCATGTGGTTGAAGAAATTAATACTTTGAGAGGAAAGATGGATGAACTTATGAAATTGATTGCTAGTAAGAGTGCTCCTATTGATCCTAATGATACGCCTTTATCCAGTTTGATTGAGAATAATAATGAAACTATGGATGTGAATTTTGTTGGTAGGAACAATTTTGGTAATAACGCGTATAGAGGCAATTTTAATCCTAGGTCATTTCCTAGTTATTCCTCTAATAATTATGGTAATTCCTACAAAAAATCTTATGGAAATTATAATAATATATCTTCATATCTTGAGAATAATATTAAAGATTTCATTAGTTCTCAAAAGATTTTTAATGCTATGATAGAATAAAAAATGCTTAAGATTGATGATTTGGCTAGGAACGTTGATAGAATTTCTCATTAGATTGATTCTTTAAGATTAGATATATGCCACCCAAGATTGATATTAATGAATCTCTAAAAGCTATTAAAACTTCTATGAATGAAAGTAGAGAGAGAACCGCTAGGATGCGTGCTAAGAGAGATTGGCTAGAAAAAGCGTGTTCATCTAGTTTTCATGATAATAATGATGAAGATCTTAAAGTGATTGGTGTGGCTCCTATTGAATCTATGTTTTCCAATATAAAACTTGATGAATATGGCACTGGAGATGAGTCAACTTTAGCTAGAAGGCGTCCCAATAATTTGGAGGGTGAGGATCTTAATGAAAAAATTGATAAAAGTGGGATTGGCGAGGCCAAAACTTTAACTAGTGATGAACCCACTCTTTTGGATTTCAAGGACTTTAATTATGATAATTGTTATTTGATTGATTGTATTTCCTTGTTTAAATCCATGCTTACTTCACCTCATGGTCATAATCAAAATAAGACTTTTACTAAACATATCGTTGATGCTATGATGGAATCGTTTGAAGAAAAACTTGTGTTGGATGTTTCAATCCATAGAAAGCTTTATGACGAATGGGAATCTACTATTAAGATTAAATTTACAAATTATGAGTGTAATGCTTTGTGTGATTGGGGGGCTAGCGTTTCCACTATTCCAAAAACTCTTTGTGATGTGCTAGGTTTCCATAAATTTGATGGTTGTTTTTTAAATTTGCATCTAGCAGATTCCAATATTAAGAAACCTATGGGAAGGATTATGTCAGGACCCCGACTCGATGTCACATCGATCTAGCTGGTAACACCTCATATCACTTTGCGGCCTCACGCACGGTATCCCCACGGGTGTCGTCTTACCTTTTCCCGGGACCGTTTGCGCCTTTTGGCTCACGTATATGATAGTGTCGCTAGCATCCATATGATAAAGAGCCCGGGCTGACATGACTAGTCGTAAACCCAAAGTGGCACAGACTTACAGGGACAGGCATCCATGACCCAGCTTCGAACGTGTCGGTCATCAGCAAGTGGGTCCGGGCTGTAGCACTGGGCTAGCAGGACTCCGGTAAACCGGGCTGTAGCGGGCTAACAGGACTCCGGTACTCAAAGCGTGACATTTCCCCGAAGGGACAGACACAGGAACGAAGAAGGACACATGCCGGCCAGCCTAAGTGTTCCAGAGCAGTAGCAAGCTACCATGGCTCAGCGGTAACACTAGGAGACATTTCCCGGTAAGAGAGGCTACTAAAGATAAACAACTAGATAGTCAGATCCCACACATACCAAGCATTTCAATCATACACACAATATGCTCGATATGTGCAAATACAACGAAGCATCACAACATGACTCTATGACACAAGTACTTTATTTAAGGCTCAGAGAGCCATACATATCATACACACAGGTACGGGTCTCTCGACCCCACATACAAATCATACAGTCATACAAGCCAACAGCGGAAGTACTTTGTCTGGGTACAGACAACTAGTAAAATAAAAGAGGCTTGGAAAGCCTAGCTATACTACGTGGTCCATCACAAGCTCAGGGTCACCACCTGGGTCTTTAGCCTATTCGTTGATGTCAACGTCTACATAGAACCCATCAGAAGGGGTTGCAGCGTCTTCTGTAAAAATGTAGATCATAGCAACATGAGTACAAGGGTACTCAGCAAGACTTACATCAGATCCTACATACATGCAGAGTATCAAGAAGGGTTGGTGGAGTTATTGCAGCAAGCTAGCTTTGACTCCTGGCTAGACTATCCTACGATACTCCAACTTGAAATGTTTTGCGCACACGAGTCCACTACTCACCACTTCAATACACTACCGAGGATCCACCTCCGTCTTCCTACGGAAGAGCCATCCTCGGCACTCACACTTATCTTGAGGCTTTTAGTAGTTTCCATTTACTTGTCTATGAACTGTATAGGCAACCAAGTAGTCCTTTACCGCGGACGCGGCTATTCGAATAGATCATGTTAACCCTGCAGGGGTGTACTTCTTCATACATGTTTCCACCACTTAGCGTCTGCACACGACATGTGCTCGGCAGACTTCAAGCGAAAGCCGACGTGGGTGTAGACCACGACCTACCTAAACACTTAAGCCTCTAGTCCAGGTTTATCGCCTATTCAGGTTCCATCCACAGGGAGTCCGGCCGAGGTTTCCCATACGGCCCCGAACGATGTGAACAGGGTTCCCGAGATACCTAACGGGTATTCGGTACACCGTGCCACGTACCTACCGCATCACAGCCCACCCCTACGGTCAGCGCTGTCCACGGCCTCCAGTAGGCTACAAACACCAGAAACTACTTGCAACTCCTGGACAGAGAGCTAGGGTGAATAAGAAGTCGAGCGGGGTCATATTTCAGGGCCCAATGCATGGTAGTAGCTGTATCTTAAATCACACATACAGATCTCAGTGCTTAAGGTCGGCTTCAATGAAACAACCCACCATGTACTCCTACATGGCCTCTCATCGATACCTTTACCAAATCGTGTTCACCACACCACTCTTATTACCGACATAATCATTTCACTCTAGCCATCACCCAGATGAACCAGACCTGACACGACTCTAAGCATAGCAGGCATAGCAAGGTAGGAACAACACATACATATGGCTCAATCAACTCCTACACATGCTAGTGTGTTTCATCTAGTTACTGTGGCAATGACAGGTCATGCAGAGGAAATGGGTTCAACTACCGTAGCACACCGCAGTTTGAATCGCGTTGTCTTAATGCAGTAAAAGAGAGCAGGAGCGAGAACATGGGATTGTATCGATATGATCAAATGGTTGGTTGCTTGCCTGATGGTTCGATGCACGGATACGGTTCTTCGTTAGGGTAATCACGGTACTCCTCGGGAACAGATCCTGTCGCAAAGGACATCGATATACAAGCATCACCAAACAATGTGCAACAATATGATGCATGCATGAAACATGGCAATATGAGTGTGTTGGGCTAATGCAACTAAAGCCAGAAGTGTTTGAACAAATTTGAATCAAAGATTCAAATTCCAAATTCAAATATGGCCTTTTAAAGTGCCTTTTCTTGTTCTGCTTAAAACATCAAGTTAACTTGTTTGATCATGCATGAAAATAGTACAGATGGATAGATTGGATTTTTCTGATCATTTTTCATATATAATTTGTCCAATTTGGAGTTACAGAATAAAAGTTATGAATTTTTGAAGTTTAATTAATATTCTGGAATTTCCTGATTTAATTTAAATCCAGAAATTCAATTACTGCGTCAGCCTGACGTCAGTGTGACGTCAGCAGGTCAACGGAACTGGTCCAGGTCAAACCTGACAGTGGGTCCCGCATGTCAGGGTGATTATTTTAATTAAAACTTAATTAAAACTAATCCTGTTTAATTAACAGGGCTGGGCCCCACCTGTCATTGACTCAGGGGAGTCAACCAGGGCCCACCCGTGGTCAAAGTCAGTGTCGGCTGCCGGCGTTTAGTCGCCGGTGAGCCCGACGCGGCGGCGGAAGTGATTTTGGTCGTTTCGGCCACCAAATGGATCGCGGAGGCCACCAGAGTGGAGCTGAGGACAACCCGCAGCTCTTGGCGGAGCCCGTTGGGGTCGGGGTGGCCGGAGTCGACGGCGGCGAGCTCGGCTGCGGCCGCCGGGGTTCGGTCGTGCACGGGAACGGTGCTGGAGCTCGAAGTCGAGCAAGGCGAGGCGCTAGGGATGCTCTACGGGGTTCTGTGAACCCGTTGGACTCGCCGGGGTGACCAAATGGTCACCGGAGCTGCGTCGACGGCGAGCTCGGCGACGGCGGAGGTTCGGCCGTGGTGGGGAGGAAGCTACGGTGAGGGAACGAGGGGAAGGAGAGGGGGAAACGGTGGCGTAGCTCACCGCGGTTGCAGTGGGCGTCGAAGCGGGCTCGGGGACGCGCTGGAGACGGCGAATTCGACGGCGGCGGTGGTCGGAGCCCGAAGAGGGGAACGGCGACGTGGCGGTGATGCAGGGCTTCCGGGGAGCTGTGGAGCGGTGGGGAGGAAGAGGGAGTTGTGGCGGAGCTTCTGAGCTAGTCGGGGGAGCGAGGGGTGGTCGGAGACGGTGGCTATGGAGAACGGCGGCGACGGTGGTGTTCGGTCGGGCGGGGGGAGAGAGCGAGGGAGAGCCGGGGGAGAGTGAATGGGGTGTCGGCGAGGTCGGGGCGACGACCAGAAGACGATCCACGCGGCGCAACGGCGACCAGGGCGATGGAGAGAGGCTGGGTGGTGCGTGGCGAGCTCGGGCGCGCCATGCTCACCTCCCTGCCTGCTCTGGCAAGGGGAAGCAGCTGGCTGGCACGGGCCAGCACAGTGCTGGGCCGGCTGGGCTGGGCAGGTAGGTCCAGGTAAGTCTACTCCTTTTATTTATTTTCTGTTTTCTGTTTTTATTTAATATATCTGCAACTTTGTTGAATTAAATAAAATACCTAGGCAACTCCAAAAATCACCAAACTACTCCTGGTCCATAGTTTGATTATTTCCAACATGAAACATTTTAGTTTGGAGATATTTGAGCATTTAAATATTTAATATTATTTTAAATGCCCAAATTCAAATATCTATGATTTAATTCAAAAACCCTAAGATGGCCTAGAAAAATGTGCACCACTTTTGGCAGAGGTTCTGAACCAAGGCAAAAATGATGGGCATTTTAGAAGGGCATTTCAGGTTCATTGAAAAATTATTTTAGTAACCCTAGTTGGTTTCAGAGGGGACTGGGGGTTCTGTCATCCCCATTTCAAGTTTCTGATGAAAGAGTAAACATGATGCAACACTCTAATGCATGACTAGCTAGGGTGTGACAACTCACCCCCACTCAAAAGAATCTCGTCCCGAGATTTGGGTTCCTCCGAGAAGAAGGCGGGATACTCGAGTCGAAGACGATCCTCCCTTTCCCAAGTTGCTTCATCCTCAGAATGGTGCGACCATTGAACCTTGAGAAATTTGATATTATGACGTCGCGTGGTACGTTCGGCTTGATCGAGGATACGAATGGGGTACTCTCGATATGTAAGATCATCTTGGAGATCAAGCGTTTCGTGGTCCACTTCACGGATAGGATCCGAGAAGCAACGCCTGAGTTGAGAAACGTGGAAGACATCGTGAACTCTGGAGAGGTGCGGAGGTAGTTCCAATTGGTAGGCAACTTCTCCTCGTTTGGCAAGAATGCGAAAAGGTCCAATGTAACGAGGAGCCAATTTGCCTTTGATACCGAATCGATGGGTTCCCTTCAGAGGGGTGACCCGAAGATAAGCCTTCTCGTCAACCTCGAAAGTCATAGCCTTATGTTTTCGGTCATATTGACTCTTTTGACGGGATTGGGCTGTTTTCAACTTTTCACGAACGATTCGAACTTGTTCTTCTGCTTCCTGAATCATATCCGGGCCAAAGAATTGTCTTTCCCCGGTTTCTGACCAGTTAAGGGGTGTTCGACATCGTCGTCCATAGAGAACTTCAAAAGGGGCTTTACCCAAGCTAGATTGATAGCTGTTGTTGTAAGCGAATTCGGCAAATGGAAGACACTTCTCCCAGTCCATTCCGAAGGAGATAACAGAGGCTCGGAGCATGTCTTCTAGAATCTGATTGACGCGTTCCACTTGACCACTTGACTGAGGGTGGAAAGCGGTGCTGAAGGAGAGACGGGTTCCCATAGCATTTTGGAAACTTTCCCAAAATCGAGAGGTGAAGAGACTTCCTCGATCCGAGTTAATTTCCAAAGGAACACCAGGGAGAGACACTATTCGGGAGATGTACAAATCTGCCAGCTGACTAGCGGTTATACTCTCACGAACAGGTAAGAAATGAGCTACTTTGGAAAGACGATCGACCACGACGAAAATAGCATTATTCCCTCTCTTGGTCCTGGGAAAACCGGTAATGAAATCCATACTAATTTTATCCCATTTCCATTCAGGGATAGCTAAGGGTTGAAGGGTGCCAGCAGGCCGTTGATGCTCTGCTTTTACACGACGACAGACGTCGCAATTTGCAATAAACTGAGCAATTTCTCTCTTCATCCTAGTCCACCAGAACCTCTGGCGTAGGTCCTGATACATCTTAGTACTACCGGGATGAATGGTGAGAGAATATTCATGAGCCTCCTTAAGGATCAACTGCCGTAGATGCTGGTTCTTGGGAACCACTAGACGGTTCTCAAAGTACACAACACCATGATCATTTGTGGAGAAACAACTAGCACCTCCGCTAGCAATGTTCTCTTTGATTTCAGATATTCCCTTATCTCGCTTTTGGGCAGCGATAATTTGATCCGTAAGAGTAGGTTTTGCTACCAAGGTGGAGAGAAAACCTTGGGGTACAATGTGAAGGTTAAGCTTCCGAAATTCATCATGGAGAAGCGGTTGACTTTGTTGTAACATCAGGTTGTTACAATAAGATTTACGACTTAACGCATCAGCCATGACGTTGGCTTTCCCTGGGGTATAGGTTATTCCTAAGTCGAAGTCTGTGATCAATTCAACCCAACGTCTTTGCCTGAGATTCAGATCCGGTCGGGTGAAGATGTACTTCAGGCTTTGGTGATCAGTGAATATTTCGCAACGATTACCGAGGAGGTAATGTCGCCAGGTCTTAAGTGCATAGACTACGGCTGCAAGCTCTAGATCATGAGTAGGATAATTTTCCTCATGTGGGTGCAATTGCCGTGAAGCGTAAGCAATTACGTGTCGATCTTGCATGAGAATGCAACCTAGTCCTTGTCGCGAGGCGTCGCAGTAGATAACGAAGTCCTTGGAGAAGTCTGGCGGTACCAGTACGGGAGCAGAAGTCAGGCGTCTTTTCAGTTCCTGAAAGCTGTGCTCACATTGTGGAGTCCATTCGAACTTCTTATCTTTCTTGAGGAGTTCGGTTAGAGGTTTAGCAACTTTGGAGAAGTTCTCGACAAAGCGACGGCAATAGCTCGCTAAGCCTAGAAAACTCCGAACTTGCTTGACCGATTCGGGTGGAGTCCAATCAAGGACGGCTTGAACTCGCTCAGGGTTAATAGCAATACCTTTACCAGATATTACATGACCCAGATAGGTCACTTCTGATAACCAGAATTCACATTTAGAAAATTTGGCATAAAGGCGATGCTCTCGAAGTTTCTTCAACACTAGCCTTAAATGTTCGGCATGTTCTTCCTCGTTCTTGGAGTAGATGAGTATATCATCGAGATAAACTACGACGAATTTGTCCAAATACTCCATGAAGATTGAGTTCATTAACCGAGAAAAGGTGGCTGGAGCGTTGGTTAAACCGAAGGACATGACGGTGTACTCGTATTGGCCATAACGAGTAACAAAGGCCGTTTTAGGAATGTCCCCGTTTCTGATTTTGATTTGATGGTATCCCAACCTCAAATCCATCTTGGAGAAGACTGAGGATCCAGCGAGCTGATCATACAGATCGTTGATCCTGGGAAGCGGGTATTTGTTCTTGATTGTGACCAAGTTGACAGGTCGGTAATCTCCAACCATTCGGTCCGTACCATCCTTCTTCTTGACGAATAGGACGGGGCAAGCCCACGGAGATGAACTAGGGCGGATGAAACCCTTTTTCAAGGATTCATCGAGTTGTTTCTTAAGCTCGGCTAGTTCTAGGGGTGCCATCTTATAAGGTCTTCTAGCAATCGGAACGGTTCCGGGGATGAGGTCGATTACGAACTCAACATCCCTGTCAGGTGGAACACCTGGCAATTCTTTTGGAAAGACATCCGGGAAGTCACAGACTACCGGCACGTCCTCAAGGTCTGGCAAGGGGCTGGCGTTAAGAGAGTATAATTGTCGCTTGGCTATTCGGGTCAAGACATTGACTATCTTTCCCGAAGGATGGGTGAGTTGAACAGTCCTAGAGAAGCAATCAATTTTGGCTTGATGAGCTGACGTCCAGTCCATACCCAAAATGATATTAATATCTGAAGATTTAAGGGCTATCAAAGATGCGAGAAAAACAAGTCTGTCGACTTGGATTTCATTTCCATGGCTTACTCTAGAGGTTTGCCATTTGGATCCCGGAGTTTGAATTACCATAGAGGTTGGCATATCACCGAATGCGACGTTATGCAAGCGAGCATAGTTTTCAGATATAAAAGAATGAGAGGCTCCTGTATCGAAAAGAACAGATGCCGGGTGGCAATTAACAAGAAGCATACCGAGAACGACGTTGGGGTCCTCTTGAGCTTCTTCGGCAGAGATACAGTTGACATGGCCACGTGAAGCGGTGACCGGTTTAGCATGAAACACCTTCCCTGTCGGCTTGCCACGGCCAACAGCTTTAGCAGATTGATTGGGGTTGGTCTGGGGACACTCACGCATATAGTGACCAGATTCCCCACATTTAAAACAAGTCACGGAACTGGTACGTGGAGGAGCATTGTTGGTTGGACCCCCATAGGGCTTGGCCGGTGCAGACTATTGAACGGGGCGAGGCGCCTGGAAAGATGGCCTCGGTGTGAACCTGGGTGGCAGGGCGGTGTTGGGTACCCACACGCGGCGCTTTTGAGGACCAGCACCGGATGAGGAACCCATGTCACGGCCGTGCTTGCGTGTTGCGTCATAGTCAGTCTGACCAGTTTCAGCACTGATGGCTTTGTTGACAAGTTTCGAAAAAGATGTGCACTCATGCAGATGGAGGTCGCGGCGAAGCTCAGGACTAAGGCCCTTACGGAACCTTGCTTGCTTCTTGGCGTCAGTAGACACTTCCTCAGTTGCATATCGGGCGAGATTACCAAACTCCCTGCTATAGACATCCACAGAAAGTCGGCCTTGGGTGAAACTGCAAAATTCTTCACGCTTACGGTCCATGAGACCCTCCGGAATGTGATGTTCACGGAAAGCCTCGCTGAACTCAGCCCAAGTAGTGACATGGCCCGCTGGGCGCATAGCTCCATAATTTTCCCACCATAGACTGGCGGGGCCTTCAAGATGATATGCAGCAAAGGTGACCTTGTCAGCCTCCGCTACCAGCGCGGAACGCAGCTTGTGAGAGATACTGCGAAGCCAGTCATCAGCGTCGAGAGGCTCGACGGAGTGGTGGAACGTGGGTGGATGCAATTTGATAAAATCACTGAGTGACACCATGTTAGCCCTCTGATTGTGTGTTGTATTCTGTTCAATACGCTCCAACAAACGGTTTGTCTCCCGCTTGTTTCTCTCAGCTTCCATCATAACTTCGGCTAGTGAAGGAGGATGAGGCAGATTTTCATTCCTGGCTTCACTGCCTTCGGCCTGCTCTTGAGAAGCAGGGTTAGCGCGCGTGTTGACCATCCTAGGTAGACAAGACAATGATTTAGTCAGAATGATGAAATTCCGACATGGGATACATAATGTAAGAAATAACTCGGAATGCAAGATGATCATCCGTATGACATGGTAGATACAGAAACTGCTTCTTTATTCCATCGTCATACACACCATACAGGGTTTAGTACAAGACCAAACAAGTACTATTACGGTGAAAAGAGGATTACATCTCATCGGAGGCATTCCAAGCTCCTATACATTATTTTTCTACATCTCCGGAAAGAGTACAAACTAGGTCATATCCCACGAGTTACGCGGGACGATAGACGACACAGCTAGTGCGAACTAGTGATACTACCTACTACTCAGACCGATCCGTAGTAGTCCTCATAGAAGTCACCTCCATAGCCTGGAAGCTCAACATGTTCATCCGGAAACAGACGATCTCGCGGAGCTTGTGGACCATAGGGGCTAGGGTGAGGTCGTGGACCAACAAACGGTGGCCTGCGGGGACCGCGAGGTGGGGTGATGCCTCCTACATCACGCCAAACCATCACGTCTGGCAGAGCAGATCTCACAGGATAGAGATCGCGCATATCTGAGAATCCAGCTTGCACTGCCGGTGCGAACCGAGTCAAAGTGGCCCAGTGATCAGCACGGGTATTGAAGAGCTCTAACCTTAAGGCCCGATTTTCACGGTCCTTATCCTCGAGCATCTCAGCAGTGGTGCGAGTCCGTGAATCCTCCTGAGTGGAGTCAGCATAGATAGCCTGGAGATATCCTTGTGCTCCCGGAAGTGATCCTGGCATATACCGGAAATCAGAATCCCGAAATAAACCAGATCTGACTCGCATAATGGTCATCATAGAGTAGGCGGCATCCTGCACAGCCATCTCAATAGTAACCCCGAGTCCATAGGAGCAGTGAAGAGGCTCGGTGGATCCAGGATAAGATGGAAATATCCTGACAGTGCAGAGATACTGGCTTTGATTAAAATCTCGGAATTGCTCTTCGACTGTGTACTCGGGATACCAGCGATATCCAGCCTTAGTCATTACCCTGACCAACTTGGCAGTATGGCCGGGTACATCTAGGCATCGAGTCAGGCGAACCACTTGATTAAGGTCGCGAGTGGCCATCTGAAAGCATAATCATAATGCAAAGGCATTAGAATTTCTAGCAAAATTTCGGCAGCATAACAGCTGTAAATGCTCAAAAAGGATTTTGAGACATTTGACAAAGGATTTCGTACATACTCAACATCATCATATCAAAGTTCTGAAACCATGTTGGCAACATAATGTGGTAGTAGAACTGAACTAGGCTTGTATCCATCAAACTTATAAGGTACTACTGATTAGTAACTCATGATCCTGATAGAGAGAACAGATCCTAATTCCTTAACCCCCGGTGGAAGGATGGACTGACTCAGATCAGAATGTCATAAGATATAAGAAGTAAAAAGAGCCTTACGTTCCATCCCACAAACAATTCCCCTACATATAACTAAAGAATTTCTAGACTCAACATCGACCAGTTTGGCTTGGAGAACCTACAGGCAGTCTGGCTCTGATGCCAACGCTGTCAGGACCCCGACTCGATGTCACATCGATCTAGCTGGTAACACCTCATATCACTTTGCGGCCTCACGCACGGTATCCCCACGGGTGTCGTCTTACCTTTTCCCGGGACCGTTTGCGCCTTTTGGCTCACGTATGTGATAGTGTCGCTAGCATCCATATGATAAAGAGCCCGGGCTGACATGACTAGTCGTAAACCCAAAGTGGCACAGACTTACAGGGACAGGCATCCATGACCCAGCTTCGAACGTGTCGGTCATCAGCAAGTGGGTCCGGGCTGTAGCACTGGGCTAGCAGGACTCCGGTAAACCGGGCTGTAGCGGGCTAACAGGACTCCGGTACTCAAAGCGTGACATTTCCCCGAAGGGACAGACACAGGAACGAAGAAGGACACATGCCGGCCAGCCTAAGTGTTCCAGAGCAGTAGCAAGCTACCATGGCTCAGCGGTAACACTAGGAGACATTTCCCGGTAAGAGAGGCTACTAAAGATAAACAACTAGATAGTCAGATCCCACACATACCAAGCATTTCAATCATACACACAATATGCTCGATATGTGCAAATACAACGAAGCATCACAACATGACTCTATGACACAAGTACTTTATTTAAGGCTCAGAGAGCCATACATATCATACACACAGGTACGGGTCTCTCGACCCCACATACAAATCATACAGTCATACAAGCCAACAGCGGAAGTACTTTGTCTGGGTACAGACAACTAGTAAAATAAAAGAGGCTTGGAAAGCCTAGCTATACTACGTGGTCCATCACAAGCTCAGGGTCACCACCTGGGTCTTTAGCCTATTCGTTGATGTCAACGTCTACATAGAACCCATCAGAAGGGGTTGCAGCGTCTTCTGTAAAAATGTAGATCATAGCAACATGAGTACAAGGGTACTCAGCAAGACTTACATCAGATCCTACATACATGCAGAGTATCAAGAAGGGTTGGTGGAGTTATTGCAGCAAGCTAGCTTTGACTCCTGGCTAGACTATCCTACGATACTCCAACTTGAAATGTTTTGCGCACACGAGTCCACTACTCACCACTTCAATACACTACCGAGGATCCACCTCCGTCTTCCTACGGAAGAGCCATCCTCGGCACTCACACTTATCTTGAGGCTTTTAGTAGTTTCCATTTACTTGTCTATGAACTGTATAGGCAACCAAGTAGTCCTTTACCGCGGACGCGGCTATTCGAATAGATCATGTTAACCCTGCAGGGGTGTACTTCTTCATACATGTTTCCACCACTTAGCGTCTGCACACGACATGTGCTCGGCAGACTTCAAGCGAAAGCCGACGTGGGTGTAGACCACGACCTACCTAAACACTTAAGCCTCTAGTCCAGGTTTATCGCCTATTCAGGTTCCATCCGCAGGGAGTCCGGCCGAGGTTTCCCATACGGCCCCGAACGATGTGAACAGGGTTCCCGAGATACCTAACGGGTATTCGGTACACCGTGCCACGTACCTACCGCATCACAGCCCACCCCTACGGTCAGCGCTGTCCACGGCCTCCAGTAGGCTACAAACACCAGAAACTACTTGCAACTCCTGGACAGAGAGCTAGGGTGAATAAGAAGTCGAGCGGGGTCATATTTCAGGGCCCAATGCATGGTAGTAGCTGTATCTTAAATCACACATACAGATCTCAGTGCTTAAGGTCGGCTTCAATGAAACAACCCACCATGTACTCCTACATGGCCTCTCATCGATACCTTTACCAAATCGTGTTCACCACACCACTCTTATTACCGACATAATCATTTCACTCTAGCCATCACCCAGATGAACCAGACCTGACACGACTCTAAGCATAGCAGGCATAGCAAGGTAGGAACAACACATACATATGGCTCAATCAACTCCTACACATGCTAGTGTGTTTCATCTAGTTACTGTGGCAATGACAGGTCATGCAGAGGAAATGGGTTCAACTACCGTAGCACACAGCAGTTTGAATCGCGTTGTCTTAATGCAGTAAAAGAGAGCAGGAGCGAGAACATGGGATTGTATCGATATGATCAAATGGTTGGTTGCTTGCCTGATGGTTCGATGCACGGATACGGTTCTTCGTTAGGGTAATCACGGTACTCCTCGGGAACAGATCCTGTCGCAAAGGACATCGATATACAAGCATCACGAAACAATGTGCAACAATATGATGCATGCATGAAACATGGCAATATGAGTGTGTTGGGCTAATGCAACTAAAGCCAGAAGTGTTTGAACAAATTTGAATCAAAGATTCAAATTCCAAATTCAAATATGGCCTTTTAAAGTGCCTTTTCTTGTTCTGCTTAAAACATCAAGTTAACTTGTTTGATCATGCATGAAAATAGTACAGATGGATAGATTGGATTTTTCTGATCATTTTTCATATATAATTTGTCCAATTTGGAGTTACAGAATAAAAGTTATGAATTTTTGAAGTTTAATTAATATTCTGGAATTTCCTGATTTAATTTAAATCCAGAAATTCAATTACTGCGTCAGCCTGACGTCAGTGTGACGTCAGCAGGTCAACGGAACTGGTCCAGGTCAAACCTGACAGTGGGTCCCGCATGTCAGGGTGATTATTTTAATTAAAACTTAATTAAAACTAATCCTGTTTAATTAACAGGGCTGGGCCCCACCTGTCATTGACTCAGGGGAGTCATCCAGGGCCCACCCGTGGTCAAAGTCAGTGTCGGCTGCCGGCGTTTAGTCGCCGGCGAGCCCGACGCGGCGGCGGAAGTGATTTTGGTCGTTTCGGCCACCAAATGGATCGCGGAGGCCACCGGAGTGGAGCTGAGGACAACCCGCAGCTCTTGGCGGAGCCCGTTGGGGTCGGGGTGGCCGGAGTCGACGGCGGCGAGCTCGGCTGCGGCCGCCGGGGTTCGGTCGTGCACGGGAACGGTGCTGGAGCTCGAAGTCGAGCAAGGCGAGGCGCTAGGGATGCTCTACGGGGTTCTGTGAACCCGTTGGACTCGCCGGGGTGACCAAATGGTCACCGGAGCTGCGTCGACGGCGAGCTCGGCGACGGCGGAGGTTCGACCGTGGTGGGGAGGAAGCTACGGTGAGGGAACGAGGGGAAGGAGAGGGGGAAACGGTGGCGTAGCTCACCGCGGTTGCAGTGGGCGTCGAAGCGGGCTCGGGGACGCGCTGGAGACGGCGAATTCGACGGCGGCGGTGGTCGGAGCCCGAAGAGGGGAACGGCGACGTGGCGGCGATGCAGGGCTTCCGGGGAGCTGTGGAGCGGTGGGGAGGAAGAGGGAGTTGTGGCGGAGCTTCTGAGCTAGTCGGGGGAGCGAGGGGTGGTCGGAGACGGTGGCTATGGAGAACGGCGGCGACGGTGGTGTTCGGTCGGGCGGGGGAGAGAGCGAGGGAGAGCCGGGGGAGAGTGAATGGGGTGTCGGCGAGGTCGGGGCGACGACCAGAAGACGATCCACGCGGCGCAACGGCGACCAGGGCGATGCAGAGAGGCTGGGTGGTGCGTGGCGAGCTCGGGCGCGCCATGCTCACCTCCCTGCCTGCTCTGGCAAGGGGAAGCAGCTGGCTGGCACGGGCCAGCACAGTGCTGGGCCGGCTGGGCTGGGCAGGTAGGTCCAGGTAAGTCTACTCCTTTTATTTATTTTCTGTTTTCTGTTTTTATTTAATATATCTGCAACTTTGTTGAATTAAATAAAATACCTAGGCAACTCCAAAAATCACCAAACTACTCCTGGTCCATAGTTGGATTATTTCCAACATGAAACATTTTAGTTTGGAGATATTTTAGCATTTAAATATTTTATATTATTTTAAATGCCCAAATTCAAATATCTATGATTTAATTCAAAAACCCTAAGATGGCCTAGAAAAATGTGCACCACTTTTGGCAGAGGTTCTGAACCAAGGCAAAAATGATGGGCATTTTAGAAGGGCATTTCAGGTTCTTTGAAAAATTATTTTAGTAACCCTAGTTGGTTTCAGAGGGGACTGGGGGTTCTGTCATCCCCATTTCAAGTTTCTGATGAAAGAGTAAACATGATGCAACACTCTAATGCATGACTAGCTAGGGTGTGACAGATTAATGATTTTCTTATTGTTGCAATTAGGAATTATGTCCCATAGATTGTATTGTGCTTGATATAGATTACAATCCCACATGCCCTATTATTCTTGGTAGACCTTTCCTTAGAATGATTGGTGCAATTATTGATATGAAAGAAGGAAACATTAGATTTCAATTTCCGTTAAGGAAGGGCATGGAACACTTTCCAAGAAAGAAAATTAGGTTACCATATAAATCTATTATCAGGGCTACTTATGGATTAAATACCAAATATGACAATATCTAGATCTATGCAATATGCCTAGCTAGGGGCGTTAAACAATAACACTTGTTGGTAGGCAACCCAATTTTATTTTGTGTTTTTTGTTTTTGATTATATTTTTCAATAAATACACAAGATTACTTATGTAGTAATTGTGTTTTAATGTTTTAATTAGTGTTTGATCCAAGTAAGAGCTTTGGGATGATCTATGGTGATAGGTGATTTGATATTGGTGAAAAATAGAACCTTTTGCACTCATTCCCAGAATTTGAAACAATCACAGAAGTGTGATTTTGATCTAATTTTTTTACACAATATTGATATACAAATTTCCTAAGTTTTCCTAATGTTTCAGAATTTTTGGAGTGACAGAAGTATGGATAGTTTCCAGATTACTATAGACTATTCTGTTTTTGACACATTCCGTTTTCATTGTGTTGTTTGCTTATTTTGATGAATCTATGGGTAGTATCGGGGTAACTTTGAGGTGGTTTGGTACCCTACCATAATCTCTTTGTTTGTTATCCGCTATTAGTGACTTTGGAGTGACTCTTTGTTGCACATTGAGGGATTGTTATATGATCCAATTATGTTATTATTGTTGAGAGAACTTGCACTAGTGAAAGTATGAACCCTAGGCCTTGGTTTGAAGCATTGTAATACCATTTTCACTCACTTTTATCGCTTGCTACCTTGCTGTATTTATATTTTTCAGATTACAAAAACCTATACCTACCATCCATATTGCACTTGTATCACCATCTCTTCACCGAACTAGTGCACCTATACAATTTACCATTGTATTGGGTGTGTTGGGGACACAAGAGACTCTTTGTTATTTGGTTGCAGGGTTGTTTGAGAGAGACCATCTTCATCCGACGCCTCCCACGAATTGATAAACCTTAGGTCATCCACTTGAGGGAAATTAGCCACTGTCCTACAAACCTCCGCACTTGGAGACCCAACAACGTATACAAGAAGAATGTTGCATACTAGACATCAAGATCTTTGCTGGCGCCGTTGCCGGGGACGTTAGTTCTTGAAGGTATATCTTTAGATCTTGCAATTGAAACTTTTAGTTTATTATTTTATCACTAGTTTAGTCTATAAAATAAAACTACAAAAAATGGAATTGAGGTTGCCTCATATGCTTCATCTTTTTAGTGTCTTTCCTGAAAATGATGGAAAGGAAAATTGTGCTCAAGTGTTAGAAGAAGAATGCATTAAAGTGTTTGGCACTAAATTTTTGAATCATGAGCATGATTGCAATGTTGTTAGTATGAATTCCTTGAATACACATGATGCTAATGATATGCAAAGCCACAAGCTTGGGGATGGTATGTTTTATGAAGATGATATTTTTTGTCCCCCATGTTTTGATAGCAAATTTATTATGATGAAAGCATGCCTCCTATTTATGATGATTAAATTGATGAAAGTGGGTTTGGAAGAGTGCCAACTTTAGGAAGTAATGATCCCACTATTTTGGATGGTGTTGAATCTTATAATATTTATGAAAGTGGATTTGGAGAGGTCATGACTTTATTTAGTGATGAATCCACTATTTTGGAAGAGGTTCCAATTGATTATGAGAACAAAGTTGCTATCTATGATGATTATTGTGATGACATGAATGCTATAAACAATAATGATAACCATGAAACTTGTCATCATGATTTTAATTTTCAATTGGACTATGCCTCACATGATAGTTATTTTGTTGAGTTTGCTCCCACTATTCCGAATGAGAAGAAATTTGCTTATGTGGAGGGTAATAAAAATTTTATGCTTATGCATCATGAAAATAATGTTTTATGTGATGGTTATATTGTTGAATTCATTCATGATGCTACTGAAAATTATTATGAGGGAGGAATATATGCTTTTGGGAGTTGCAATAATATCAAGTTTCCTCTCTATGTGTTTAAAATCTTGAAGTTATGCTTGTTTTGCTTTCCTATGCTAGTTGATTCTTGCTCCCATAAATTGTTTGCTCACAAAATCCCTATGCATAGGAAGTGGGTTAGACTTAAATGTGCTAGCCGTATTCTTCATGATGCTCCCATTATGTTTTAACTCTTATCTTTTATGTGAGCATCATTGACATCATCATGCCTAGCTAAAAGGCATTAAAGAAAAGCACTTGTTGGGAGACAACCCAAAATTTACACCTACTGTTTTTGTGTGTCCACATGATTAAGCTACTGTAGTAATCATGTTTTATGGCTTTTGTTTTAATGAAGTGCCAAGTAAAGCCTTTAGGATAGCTTGTGGTGATAGTTGTGTTGATCATGCTGAAAATCAGAATCTTTTGTGCTCAGTAAATAATTTCCAGAATCTTATTTAAATGTGATTTTGACCTGATTATTTTTGCTAGGGATTTATGCACAAATTGCTCAGGTGTAACTGTTTTTTTCAGAATTTTTGGAGTTACAGAAGTATTCGAGAGTTACAGATTACTACAGACTGTTCTGTTTTTGACAGATTCTGTTTTCTATGTGTTGTTTGCTTATTTTGGTGAATCTATGAGTAGTATAGGAGGGTATGAACCATTAGAGAAGTTGGAATACAGTAGATATTACACCAATATGAATTTAGAATGAGTTCACAACAGTAACAAAAGTGGTGATTTATTTTTTTATACCAACGAAGCTTACGAGTTTTTTGTTGAGTTTTGTGTTGTGAAGTTTTCAAGTTTTGGGTAAAGATTCAATGGACTATGGAATAAGGAGTGGCAAGAGCCTAACCTTGGGGATGCCCAAGGCACCCCAAGGTAATATTCAAGGACAACCAAGAGCCTAAGCTTGGGGATGCCCCGTAAGACATCCCCTCTTTCGTCTTCGTTCATCGGTAACTTTACTGGAGCTATATTTTTATTCACCACATGATATGTGTTTTGCTTGGAGCATCATTTTATTTTATTTTGTTTTGCTTGCTGTTTGAATAATATCCCAAGATCTGAAATTCTTAAATGTTAGAGAGTCTTCACATAGTTACATAACTATTCGACTACTCATTGGTCTTCATTTATATCTTTCGGAGTAGTTTGTCGTTTGCTCTAGTGCTTCACTTATACTTTTTAGAGCACGGTGGTGGTTTTATTTTGAAGAAATTGATGAACTCTCATGCTTCACTTACATAGTCTTTTAGAATAGCATGGTAATTTGCTTGGGTTATAAAACTAGTCCTACTATGATGGGCATCCAAGAGGGATATAATAAAAACTTTCATATAAAGTGCATTGAATACTATGAGAAGTTTGATTCCTTATGATTGTTTTGAGATATTAAGATGGTGATATTAAATTCGTGCTAGTGGTTGTCGGGAAAACTGATCCATGAACACCTATGGGGACCGAGCCCCTTTCGGTTCGGAAGAGGGCGGAGGTCGCACGAAGAGCGGATCGAGGCAGTACGCACGAGCAGTTTTACCCAGCTTCAGAGCTCTCCGGAGAGATAACACTCCTAGTGCTGCTTGGTTGTATTGGATTCTTGCTCAGGAGCGATGAACGCTACCAGACCGAGCGTGAGAGTGCTCTTGGTGTTTCGAATGAGCCGAACCTCCTCTACGTTGCGCATGGGCCTCCTTTTATACGCTCAAGGGGTCACCGACAGGTGGCAACGTAGACTAAAGGGGTAAAAATGGAAAAAGAGTGCGGTAGGTACAGCTACCGCTACTGTGGACACAGTGTATCCTACCTAACCCTGACGGCAGGGGACAGGGGCATTAAATGCCCGTCTGAATCGTCTAAACAGTGCAAAAAGCGACCGTTAGGAGCGCCACCGCTTGCCACGATGGCCTTCTCGTCATCTCCACTTGCCACCGCGTACCCCTTGGCTGCACAGGCTCCCGCCACGCGCCCCTGAGAAAGCCTCAGGGCGACACGCGGGCGGATGCGCTGGAGCGCGGGTACAGAGTGGCAGCTGGTCCCCGGCAAGTACCTTGTCGGGGTCGTCGTCTTGTCGCGTCCGGAAGCTTGTCGCTCGCCGGACCTTGCCGGGACGCGCGGCGCGTTGCGGCAAGTTTCTTGAGGTGCCGTGGTTGGCCTTCCCGGCAAGCTCCTCTTGCCGGGGCCTTGTCTCTCCATCTTGAATACTTTGTTCTTGAATGGCTTCATCGTCTTCATCGACATGCCACCGAAGAAGAAGGCTTCGGGGGCAACAGCCCCGTCTGCGTCGCTTCCACCGCCTCCGGAGCAAGCGGACGGTGGAATGGACACCGGCGGAAGAACGGGCGCCGACGAGGGAGCTCACAGTGCGGCCAAGTCCAAGGACAAGGCGGCGGAAACCTCGGCGTCCATACGCGCACCGCGCCCGTCTTAGGAGACGCGGGACCAGCAGCGTCACGGCGTTCGCAGCGCCATACGTCCGCTCGGCCAAGATCAAGCTGGTGGTTCTCGTGGCGTCCAAGACCAGCATGCACGCCCGCATGCTGGCCCCAGCGAAGTGCAGTCGCCTGGACGGGATACTGCTCCTTCTAACATAGTTAGAAGTCCGAGCATATGCCGCACCTCGCACCGCTTGCCGATGCCGCCCACCACTCCAGCAGAAGCCTTGGCGCGAGCTCAACTACTTCTAGATTACCCTCCCACGGCGGACAAGACCGACGAATGGAGGGCCACTATCCAAAGTCTCATCGGCTTCGCCAGCGGTGACACTGCGCGGTAACCAAGCGCTTCGCTGCCGCGGCAAGACTGCCGGACGCGAGCCGATGGCAACAAGACCGAAGGAGGTGCGACTTCCATGCACTCTCCGCCAAGAATACCAAGTCTGGCAGGAGTTCTGATGCCCACTCCGGCAAGCGCACCTCTTTGGAGTGCTGCGCTACCGTCGAGGACGCACCATCGAGCTCCACCGGCAAGTACAAGAAGATGATGGCAGCTCCACCTGAGACCAAGAAGGTGTCCGCCAAGGAGGACGGCACTGGTGGTACCTTCACCATCAGTGCCCTCTCGACCCCAAATAGGAAAGCGCGCTCATTGCTTTCCTGCGGGCGAATGTCGACGTGTTTGCATGGCAACCGTCTGATATCCCCGGTGTTCCCAGGAAAGTAATTGAGCACCACCTAGCCGTTTGTCCTCATGCGCGGCCCGTCAAGAAGAAAGTCAGGAAACAAGCAGTGGAGCACCAAGAGTTCATTGCAGAAGAAATCAGGAAGTTGGATGCAGCAGGCCTTGTCAGAGGGGTGCTCCATCCTACGTGGCTGGCCAATCCTGTAGTCATGCGCAAGGCTAATGGGAAATGGAGACTTTGTATAGACTTCACTGATGTCAATAAAGCTTGTCCCAAAGATCCATTTCCCTTGCCGCGCATTGACCAGATTGTTGACTCCACAGCCGGATGTGACTTGCTTTCATTTCTTGATGCATACTCAGGATATCATCAGATCTTCATGGCAGAAGAGGATGAGGAGAAAACCGCATTCATCGCCCCATGTGGCACATACTGCTTTGTAAGGATGCCCTTCGGGTTGAAGAATGCTGGTTCAACGTTTGCAAGGGTAGTACATGTCGCTTTTGAGCCCGAGATACACAGAAATGTGGAAGCCTACATGGACGATATAGTGCTCAAGAGCAAAGACAAGGCTACCCTGATTCAAGATTTAGAAGAAAGTTTTGCAAATCTGCGCAAGATCAACCTCAAGCTCAACCCCGAGAAGTGCGTGTTTGGAGTCCCTTCCGGCAAGCTTCTCAGGTTCTTTGTGTCTCAGCGAGGGATTGAAGCCAACCCCGACAAGATCAAGGCCATTGGGCAGATCGAAGCACCGAAGCGCGTCAAGGATGTACGAAGGCTTGCCGGTTGTGTGGCTGCTCTCAGCAGGTTTATCTCTAAGTCTGCTGAGCGCGCCCTGCCGTTTTTCAAAATATTGAAAAAGGCAGGTCCAATGAAATGGACTCCGGAAGCGGAGGCTGCGCTGCAGGACTTAAAGAGATACCTGTCCTCCACTCCAATACTTGTCACACCTAAGCCGCAAGAGAAGTTGCTGCTGTACCTAGCGGCAACCAATCAAGTGGTTAGTGCTGCGTTAGTAGCGGAGAGGGAGGCGGACGACGAGCCGGCAACCGCGGCAAGTGAATCCAGCGACAAGCAGGGGGCTTCTCCGACAAGTTCTGGTCCCGACAAAGATGAATCTGCGCATGCATGCAAGGAGGTGCAGAAGAAAATGGTGCAGCGCCCAGTTTACTTTGTCAGTTCCCTTCTGCAGGGGGCTAGATCAAGGTACTCTGGTGTGCAAAAGTTGCTTTTCGGCCTTCTCATGGCCTCGAGAAAGCTGCGCCATTACTTCCAGGCACACGAGATCACAGTTGTCACTCGCTTTCCGCTGAAGAAGATACTACAGAATGCAGAAGCAACAGGCGGGATTGTCGAGTGGGCACTAGAACTGTCAAGCTTTGGTCTCAAGTTTGAGAGCACTTCAACAATCCAAAGCAGAGCATTGGCAGAATTCATAGCAGAGTGGACGCCAACACCAGATGAAGAAATTCCAGAAACGAGCATCCCCGTCAAGGAGACAAGCAAAGAGTGGCTGATGTACTTTGATGGTGCCTTCTCGCTGCAAGGCGCCGGTGCTGGCGTGCTGCTTATCGCACCCACCGAAGAGCACCTCAAGTACGTAGTCCAGATGCACTTTCCCAAGGAGCAAGCAACAAACAATACTGTAGAGTATGAGGGTTTGCTTGCCGGACTCAGAATCGCAGCAGAACTTGGGATCAAGAAGCTCATTGTCAGGGGTGACTCGCAGCTTGTTGTCCGTCAAGTAAACAAGAGTTATCAGAGTCCGTTGATGGAAGCTTACGTCGATGAAGTGAGAAAGCTAGAAGAACACTTTGACGGCCTGCAAATGGAGCATGTTCCACGAGCCCAGAATGGTATTGCTGATGGCCTGTCAAAGTGTGCTGCACTAAAGTTGCCTATGGAACCAGGGATCTTTGTGCTCAAGCTGACTCAACCATCCGTAACACCGTCAAATGGATAGAGCAAGAAGAGGAAGTTGTTTTCTGGTGACTACCTTCTGGCAGAGCTTCCCGAAGCCGCCGACAAGAGGGTCCCCAAGATCAACGCCAAGGATGCTGAGGAGCAGTCTGCTCCGGCGAGCCTTACGGTGTGTTCCGTTGAAGCAGACGCTCCCGACAAGTTTTGCTCCGGCAAGCTTGCCGGGGGGCATCACGCTCCGGCAGAGCCGCATGTTCTTGCCGTGGAAGCGGATGTTCCCGCAGCAGCAAATGTGCCTTTAGTCCTTGTTGTCGAGCCGCAAGCTCCAGCATGGGCGCAGCAGATTGTCCATTTCCTTCAGACAGGAGAGCTTCCCAAAGAGCAAGAAGAAGTGGAAAGAGTAGCCCGGCAGTCAAGTATGTACAAGTTTGTCTACAGCACACTGTACAGAATAAGACTCAATGGCGTGAAATTGAAGTGCATTTGCCGGGAAGATGGACAACGCCTGTTGGCAGAGATACATGGAGGCATATGTGGTCACCACATTGGCGCAAGAGCACTTGCCGGTAAAGCGTTCCGGCAAGGTTTCTTCTGGTCGACAGCCCTCCAGGATGCAACTGCACAAGTAACAAAGTGTGAAGCGTGCCAGTTCCATTCCAAGCAGATACACCAGCCAGCTCAAGCTCTCTAGACGATCCCTTTATCCTGGCCATTTTCGGTCTGGGGGCTCGACATCCTCAGCCCTTTCCCCCGAGCTGTCGGGGGCTTTGAGTTCTTGTACATTGCAATCGACAAGTTCACAAAGTGGCCGGAAGTGCAACCAGTGAGGAAGGTGACAGCACAGTCAGCAGTCAAGTTCTTCAGGTCGATTGTTTGCCGTTTCGGGATTCCTAATAGGATAATCACCGACAACGGCACACAATTTACGAGCCGCACCTTCATGCAGTATGTCCAAGGCCTTGGCGCCAAGGTCTACTTCGCTTCTGTTGCTCACCCGAGAAGCAACGGTCAAGCGGAGAGGGCAAACGCTGAAGTGCTGCGGGGACTCAAGACCAGAACTTTCGACAGGCTGCGCAAGTGTGGAAGCAACTGGATCGAGGAGCTGCCGGTGGTTCTTTGGTCAATCAGGATGACGCCAAATCGAGCCACTGGCCAGACACCTTTCACTCTAGTCTACGGAGCAGAGGCAGTTCTCCCCACGGAACTCGTTTACGGGTCGCCTCGAGTGCTCGCTTATGATGAGCTCGAGCAAGAGCAGCTGCGGCAAGATGATGCGCTGCTCCTTGAGGAAGACCGTCTTCAGGCTGCTGTGCGAGCCGCTCGCTACCAGCAAGCTTTGCGTCGCTACCATAGCCGCAAAGTTAAATCCAGAAGCTTCGAGGAAGGCGACCTTGTTCTTCGGCGTGTTCAGTCCACCAAGAATTCCAACAAGTTGACGCCGAAGTGGGAAGGCCCTTATCGGGTGAAACGAGTCACTAGGCCCGGCGCTGTCCGCCTTGAGACCGAAGATGGCATTCCGGTGAGCAACTCCTGGAACATTGAACATCTTCGTAAGTTTTACCCATAGGACGCGGTTGCCGGAAGCTTTTCCGGCAACCACCTTTTGTACAAGTCTTGCCGCTGTTGCATGTAATCCTTTGTACAAAGCCGGGCGCAGATCCCATGCATAAATAAAGCTCATGTGCTTCGCACATCTTGTCGATTTCATGCTTTCTTTCTTTTTCGCATGTATCATCTGACACTTTGTGCAGCACCAGCCTCCGGTAAGCGATGGCGAGCCGTAAGGCTCCATATCATTACTTTCTTTTTCTTTCTCTTTCTCAAAAGGAAGAAGGATCCCTCGCCCACAAGGTTTACCGGGGGGGGGGGGGGGGCAAAGGAGAAGATAATGGTGTGGACCGGGCCGTTCAAGAAAGTTTCGCCTTGCTGAGAAGCAAACGACAGAAAAGCTAAGTCACCGAAGTTTGAGCGATCAGTTTTTAAAATTTTAAGTTATTTTCCTTGAACGACCGCGCTTTGTATGGAAAACCTGTGCGCGAAGGAACCAACTCGCAGCTGGTCACGCCCTTACTTTGTTTCGAGTCCGCTCAACAACTTAAGTGAGCTGCGGCTAGTTGCGGCAAGGTTACTTGTCGGTAGCGGCGCCGCCAGCAGGCTGCTGAAGTTCCGCACTCAGCGCTCGCGGCAAGCATGCCCGTGCCGGCAAGTTTTTCCTAAAAAGCGTAGGGCAGAAACATACAAAGCCAAGGGTCGGGTAAAGGAAGTAACACATCAATTATTACCTAAGATAGAGTTATGTTACAAAAATAACTTGTCGTGCCTCTAACAAAGTGTTCCTATGACATGACTGGCAGCGACAAGCAAAGAAGGAAACAGACGGCCTAATCTACGCGGCCGCCTTCAACCCTCTTGACCTCGTTCACCCTGTCTACAATGGGTGCTACGAGGGCCTTGAGTGCGTCAAGATCAGCATCAGCCGGCAGCCTCTTGAGGATGTTGGGGAGGTTGAGGCCTGGGTTGCGGAAGGCCACCTTCACCAGCACCTTCTCCAGAACTCCGGCACAAATCGAGCGCGACTCGTCGGCCAGTTGCTTTGGGATCCTTTCCCGGAGTTGCTGGAGGGCCGTCGCCACGCCCTTGAAGAACAGAGTGAGCTTGACGCTAGGTTGGAGATTCTCGTCGGAGGGGTACCCGAAGCCTTCCACTCCCAGCTGCACCAGCTCCTCTTCGATAACTGCAGCAATGTTCACGAGGCCCTTCGTCCAGAGCTCCACAGTATCTCTAAGCAGATTCTGGGTTTCGGCGGCCCTCGCCAGCAGCGCCTCGTTGGCCTTGATATCCTTCTTCAAGTCCGCCTCCCTTTTCTTGGCGCCGTCCAGCGTCTCCATCAAGGTAGCCAGCTTCAGCTCCAGATCGGCGTTGGAATTCTTGGCGGCGCTCAGCTCCTTGCCCTTCTTGGCGAGTAAGCCCTGCAGCTCACCATGGGCAAGGGCGTCCTTCTCGCGCTCCAGCTTGAGCGCGGCAAGCTCTTCACCACCCGCCTTCAGATCGGCCTCCAGCTGCGCCACCTTTACCTCCAACTCCCTCTTGGCGGTCTCGGCAGCCGCAGCAGCGTCCTTTGCCTCTTGGAGCGTCCCGCCAAGTGCCTGTTCGCGCGCGGCGAGCTCCTCCTCGTGGCTGTCGAGGTTCACTTTCCGTTGAGCCAGCTCGCCTTCGTGCGCGTACAACTTCTCGCCGGTGAACCGCTGCTGCTCTTCGGCTTCGGCCTTCTCGAGGAGGAAGGCCTTCCGCTCCTCAGCAAGCTGCTCCCGCTCCTCCGCCAAGGCCCGGAGAGCTTCCTGGCGAAGACCCCAGAGCTCCTCCGCGCGCTTCTCTATGTCCTCGCTCGCCTTCGCGACGAGTGCTTCCCGGGACTCCAACTTGGCTTGGCGGGCGCGGTAGAGCGCTAGTAGCCTCCGTAGCAGCCGCTCCTCCTCAGGCTCGTCTCTGCTTCCCGGCGCGTCGACGACCGACAACCCGGCGGAGGCAAGCACCTCCCCATCCAGAGCTTCTCATTCCACCGGCGCCCTGGAGCTTGACGCCCAGGGGAGCTTGATGAAGATGCCCTCGCCGGCCTTCAGATAGGCGCCGGGCTGGGGCTCCTCGGAGCCTGGCGCTGCGGCGGCGGCGGAGGGATCGGCGGTCGGTGCAGCGCCGGGCGCTCCTGCGGCCTCTGGGCCGTCAGTACGATCGCCGGATCCCCCGCCAGCTCCCGTGCCAGCAGCCTTGGCGGCCTCGCCGTCGGCGGGATCTTCAGCGCCGGCCTCTTCTTCGGTGGCGGTGGCGTCGCCACGAGCGTCCTCCTCGCCGGTGGCCTCGGTCTCCATCGGATCCGCGGAGGGTGGATCTGACGACCGGAGAAGGAGGAGAAATCAAACAAGTGCTCAAAGAGAGAAAAATCAGCAGAAGAACACAAGAGAGATTTCGAGTAAGGAATTACCTACACTGGGGTCTGCGACCATGGGCTCCACCACCGAAGGCTCGTTGGTGCTGCCCCTTGCCGGAGACTCCTCCCTTGCTGGGGATTGTTCCCTTGACGGGGAACGCTGCCTTGCCGGGGAGTCCGCCCTTGGCGGCGTGGTCGAAGCAGACGACGAGTTAGAGGTGATCACCACGCCCTCCTGATGAAGCTGTTCTGCTCCTGCACAAACAAACCAGCGATCAGATGCCAACAAAGAAAAAAAAGCAACCGCGCGCGCCCAGAAGCAGAAAATAAACCAAGTACTTACGCTGGGGGCTGCGCTGGGGGCTGCTCTGCGGAGTAGTGGCCGGATCCGGCAAGGTGACCTCAGGTGCGCCTTGTGCCGTCGGAGTAGGCTCATCCTCGATGGTAACCACCGGAGTCTTGGCCCTCTTAGCCGCCCTCTGGGCCAGAGTCCTGAAAGGGAGTGTCCAGAGTGGATCAGATCAGATGCAAGACAAGAATAGCAAGTTGAAGAACTACAAGAATAACAAGGGAATCTTACTCTTTTTCTTCCTCCTCGTCGGAGCTGAGCGCGGAGAGGTCGAAGTTCGGCCCAACCCCAGCGCGACGAGGTGGAGGAGTGGGATCCCTTGGCCGCTTGGCGGGGACTGCAGCGGCGGCCTGAGACGACCCTGATCCAGTTGCTGCCGTGGCAGGAGGCGCTCCCGCGGCAACCGTACTTGCCGCGGCAGAGCGCGTCGCGCGGTGCTGCAGCTGTTGGCCCACTTGCCGCCCTGCTGCGTCCCCGAGCCTGCGGAGGCGCCTTCTTGGCTGCGCTGAGGGCTACGCTCGCGCCCTCGGCGGGCTCGCTCAATTCGGCGTCCGGCGCGGCGAGCTCTTCTTCGTCTTCGGGCCACTCCCATTCGGCAAGGCTCGTTGCCAACGCTGCGTCTGCTTCCTCCACTGTGAACCCAAATTCACCCGCGGCTGCGGCTGCCGCCGCCTCTTCCGCCCTGGTGGCGATGCGCTCCATCTCTTGATCGGTGGTGTCGCGGGTGAGGAGCTTCTTCTCGTCAGCATTGACCGCCACCTCCACTAGGCCGTCGAAGAACTGCTGCACGATGTCGTCGGCAGGTTCTTGCCAAGTGGGGATGATCCCGTGCGAATCGCACAACGGCATCATCGCGCAGATGCGGTCGCGCGAGGAGTCGTTGCACAAAGGAACGACGCCTGCCGGCAACCTGAACCACTCGGGGTGCTGTGGGTCGTGCTTGAATGTCTCCTTGAGTATCCCGTCCAGCTCAAGCATAGTGAAGTTGTAATTAAGGCCCGGTCGCAACCTCATGATATCCGCCGGGCCTCCAAATTCCCAGGCCGGTCTCCCCCTCGCCTGCAGAGGGGCGATGCGGCGGCGAAGGTAATCTGCGCCGACAGCGCCTACGATCAGCCCGGCAAGTCTAAGACGCAAGATCCGGGTGGTGGCGATCTTCAGCTTGTCATCGTCCGCGGACAGAGTGCTCCAGTCATTGCCACGCACTGCTGGGGTTTGGCGCAGGGCGGTGAACGGCTGCGGGTTCTCTTCTACAACCCAGCACCAATATGCTCTCCACTCATCCCATTTGCTGCGGAGCTCCCCCTCCATATAGGTCTCCTTCTTGCCGGCTCGCGAGATCCAGGCGATCCCTCCGGCAAGAGTTTCCCCTCTCTCGACACGAGGCATAAAGAAGTGGCGGAAGAGGGCTACATTGGGGTGGACTCCAACAAAGTATTCGCATAGATGGGCGAAAACGGACATGGTCAAGACGGCATTGGGGGTGAAGTCAAGGAGGCGGAACCCGTAGGTATTCATGACATCGCAGAAAAAATCAGAGAAGGGTGGGCAGAGCCCGCAGTAGAAGAAAACGGCAAAGAAAGGGTACCCGCCAACTGGAGCTTCTTGCGAGGTGGTGGCGGAGAGTACCTTCGTGCGCGGATGCGCACGCGTCTCCATCGCCCAGAAGAGATAGTACCAATCCCTCAGATCCTTTGCAGAGAGCCCGGGGGGGGGGGAAGGTAGCCCGCTCCTTCCGCAGCGCCTCGAGCCGCTGCGCTTCGGTTGACTTCACGGCCTTCGCAGCCGCGGTCTTCGCGGCCTTCCCTTTCGCGGCTTTCGGAGCCATGGCGGAGGCGGTGGAGGAGATCGACTGCGCGGATGGTGGCAGCGGCGACGGGGGCGGAACGCTGCTCTCTTTCGGCTTTGGAAGCGGAGGGGAGCGGCGGAGATTTCCGAGAATTGCAACGGCAAGATGACGAAGGTGGGGGAACTGCCCTTGTTTCCCCTGCTTATGAAGAGGGGGAAGCGAACGTTGTGCTTTTCCCGAATAAAGAATACCCCACGATCTCTCCCACGACGCCGCAATCAACGCGTGCCGTTCGGGGAGGGCGCGGTGGATGCGGAGTAGGAAACGGCACGACCGGGCCGCGTGTGCCCGTGCCCTGTTTTGGGCCTAGCCCAACAGCGCTCGGCACCGTGTGTGGCCCAGGCCCGGGGGCTCCTGTCGGTGTACTAGAGTAGGGGTACCCCAGTATCCCGAACTTGTGCACAGGCAGTTGCAGCACCCCGCGGCGGGGCTCGCCAGGTCACCGCCAAGATACTCTATGGCTCTTCAGAAGACAAGTCCCCGGCAAGAGGAGCTTGCCGGGAAGCCATTCAAGAACAAAGTATTCAAGATGGAGAGACAAGGCCCCGACAAGAGGAGCTTGCCGGGAAGGCCAACCACGGCACCTCAAGAAACTTGCCGCGACGCACCGCGCGTCCCGGCAAGGTCCGGCGAGCGACAAGCTTCCGGATGCGACAAGAAGACGACCCCGACAAGGTACTTGCCGGGGACCAGCTGCCACTCTGTACCCGCGCTCGAGCGCATCCGCCCGCGTGTCGCCCTGAGGCTTTCTCAGGGGCGCGTGGCGGGAGCCTGTGCAGCCAAGGGGTACGCGGTGGCAAGTGGAGATGACGAGAAGGCTATCGTGGCAAGCGGTGGCGCTCCTAACGGTCGCTTTTTGCACTGTTTAGACGACTCAGACGGGCATTTAATGCCCCTGTCCCCTGCCGTCAGGGTTAGGTAGGATACACTGTGTCCACAGTAGCGGTAGCTGTACCTACCGCACTCTTTTTCCATTTTTACCCCTCTAGTCTACGTTGCCACCTGTCGGTGACCCCTTGAGCGTATAAAAGGAGGCCCATGCACAACGTAGAGGGGGTTCGGCTCATTCGAAACACCAAGAGCACTCTCACGCTCGGTCTGGTAGCATTCATCGCTCCTGAGCAAGAATCCAATACAACCAAGCAGCAGTAGGAGTGTTATCTCTCCGGAGAGCTCCGAAGCTGGGTAAACTGCTCGTGCATACTGCCTCGATCCGCTCTTCGTGCGACCTCCGCCCTCTTCCGAACCGAAAGGGGCTCGGTCCCCATAGGTGTTCTTGGATCAGAGGAAGATGTCGGGAAAACTGATCCACGAACACCAATGGGGACCGAGCCCCTTTCGGTTCGGAAGAGGGCGGAGGTCGCACGAAGAGCGGATCAAGGCAGTACGCACGAGCAGTTTTATCCAGCTTCGGAGCTCTCCGGAGAGATAACACTCCTACTTCTGCTTGGTTGTATTGGATTCTTGCTCAGGCGCGATGAACGCTACCAGACCGAGTGTGAGAATGCTCTTGGTGTTTCGAATGAGCCGAACCTCCTCTATGTTGCGCATGGGCCTCCTTTTATACGCTCAAGGGGTCACCGACAGGTGGCAACGTAGACTAGAGGTGTAAAAATGGAAAAAGAGTGCGGTAGGTACAGCTACCGCTACTGTGGACACAGTGTATCCTACCTAACCCTGACGGCAGGGGACAGGGGCATTAAATGCCCGTCTGAATCGTCTAAACAGTGCAAAAAGCGACCGTTAGGAGCGCCACCGCTTGCCACGATGGCCTTCTCGTCATCTCCACTTGCCACCGCGTACCCCTTGGCTGCACAGGCTCCCGCCACGCGCCCCTGAGAAAGCCTCAGGGCGACACGCGGGCGGATGCGCTGGAGCGCGGGTACAGAGCGCCAGCTGGTCCCCGGCAAGTACCTTGTCGAGGTCGTCGTCTTGTCGCGTCCGGAAGCTTGTCGCTCGCCGGACCTTGCCGGGACGCGCGGCGCGTCGCGGCAAGTTTCTTGAGGTGCCGTGGTTGGCCTTCCCGGCAAGCTCCTCTTGCCGGGGCCTTGTCTCTCCATATTGAATACTTTGTTCTTGAATGGCTTCCCGGCAAGCTCCTCTTGCCGGGGTCTTGTCTTCTGAAGAGCCATAGAGTATCTTGGCGGTGACCTGGCGAGCCCCGCCGCGGGGTGCTGCAACTGCCCGTGCACAAGTTCGGGATACTGGGGTACCCCTACTCTAGTACACCGACAGGAGCCCCCGGGCCTAGGCCACACACGGTGCCGAGCGCTGTTGGGCCAGGCCCAAAACAAGGCACGGGCACACGCGGCCCGGTCATGCCGTTTCGTACTCCGCATCCACTGCGCCCTCCCCGAACGGCACGCGTTGATTGCGGCGTCGTGGGAGAGATCGTGGGGTATTCTTTATTCGGGAAAAGCACAACGTTCGCTTCCCCCTCTTTATAAGCAGGGGAAACAGGGGCAGTTCCCCCACCTTCGTCATCTTGCTGTTGCAATTCTCGGAAATCTCCGCTGCTCCCCTCCGCTTCCAAAGCCGAAAGAGAGCAGCGTTCCGCCCCCGTCGCCGCCGCCACCACCCGCGCAGTCGATCTCCTCCACCGCCTCCGCCATGGCTCCGAAAGCCGCGAAAGGGAAGGCCGCGAAGACTGCGGCTGCGAAGGCCGCGAAGTCGACCGAAGCACAGCGGCTCGAGGCGCTGCGGAAGGAGCGGGCTACCTTCCCCCGCGAGCTCTCCGCAAAGGATCTGAGGGATTGGTACTATCTCTTCTGGGCGACGGAGACGCGTGCGCATCCACGCACGAAGGTACTCTCCGCCACCACCTCGCAAGAAGCTCCAGTTGGCGGGTACCCTTTCTTTGCCGTTTTCTTCTACTACGGGCTCTGCCCACCCTTCTCTGATTTCTTCTGCGATGTCATGAATACCTACGGGTTCCGCCTCCTTGATTTCACCCCAACGCTGTCTTGACCATGGCAGTTTTCGCCCATCTATGCGAAAACTTTGTCGGAGTCCACCCCAACGTAGCCCTCTTCCGCCACTTCTTTATGCCTCGTGTCGAGAGAGGAGAGACCCTTGCCGGCGGGATCGCCTGGATCTCGCGAGCCGACAAAAAGGAGACCTATCTGGAGGGGGAGCTCCGCAGCAAATGGGATGAGTGGAGAGCAGATTGGTGCTGGGTTGTAGAGGAGAACCCGCAGCCGTTCACCGCCCTGCGCCAAACCCCAGCAGTGCGTGGCAATGACTGGAGCGCTCTGTCCGCGGACGACGACAAGCTGAAGATCGCCACCACCCAGATCTTGCGTCTTAGACTTGCCGGGCTGACCGTAGGCGCTGTCGGCGCAGATTACCTTCGCCGCCGCATCGCCCCTCTGCAGGCGAGGGGGAGACCGGCCTGGGAATTTGGAGGCCCGGCAGATATCATGAGGTTGCGACCGGGCCTTAATTACAACTTCACCGTGCTTGAGCTGGACGGGATACTCAAGGAGACATTCAAGCATGACCCACAGCACCCCGAGTGGTTCAGGTTGCCGGCAGGCGTTGTTCCTTTATGCAACAACTCCTCGCGCGACCGCATCTGCGCGATGATGCCGTTGTGCGATTTGCACGGGATCATCCCCACTTGGCAAGAACCTGCCGACGACATCATGCAACAGTTCTTCGACGGCCTAGTGGAGGTGGCGGTCAACGCTGACGAGAAGAAGCTCCTCACCCGCGACACCACCGATCAAGAGATGGAGCGCATCGCCACCAGGGCGGAAGAGGCGGCGGCAGCCGCAGCCGCGGGTGAATTTGGGTTCAAAGTGGAGGAAGCAGACGCAGCGTTGGCGACGAGCCTTGCCAAACGGGAGTGGCCCGAAGACGAAGAAGAGCTCGCCGCGCCGGACGCTGAATCGAGCGAGCCCGCCGAGGGCGCGAGCGGCCCGCCCTCTCCGAGGAGCTTGCCGTGAGCGCAGCCCCCAGCGCAGCCAACAAGGCGCCTCCGCAGGCTCGGGGAAGCAGCAGGGCGGCAAGTGGGCCAACAGCCGCAGCGCCGCGTGACGCGCTCTGCCGCGGCAAGTATGGTTGCCGCGGGAGCGCCTCATGCCGCGGCAGCAACTGGATCAGGGTCGTCTCGGGCCGCCGCTGCAGTCCCCGCCAAGTGGCCAAGGGATCCCACTCCTCCACCTCGTCGCGCCGTGGTTGGGCCGAACTTCGACCTCTCCACGCTCAGCTCCGACGAGGAGGAAGAAGAAGAGTAAGATTCCCTTATTATTCTTGTAGTTCTTCAACTTGCTATTCTTGTCTTGCATCTGATCTGATCCACTCTGGACACTCCCTTTCAGGACTCTGGCCCAGAGGGCGGCGAAGAGGGCCAAGACTCCGGTGGTTACCATCGAGGATGAGCCTACTCCGACGGCAGGAGGCGCACCCGAGGTCACCTTGCCGGATCCGGCCATTACTCCGCAGAGCAGCCCCCAGCGCAGCCCCCAGCGTAAGTACTTGGTTTATTTTTTGTTTCTGGGCGCGCGCGGTCGCTCTTTCCCTTTGTTGACATCTGATCGCTGGTTTGTTTGTGCAGGAGAAGAACAACTTCATCAGGAGGGCGTGGTGATCACCTCCGACTCGTCGTCTGCTTCGACCACGCCGCCAAGGGCGGACTCCCCGGCAAGGGAGCGTTCCCCGGCAAGGGAACAATCCCCGGCAAGGGAGGAGTCTCCGGAAAGGGGCGGCACCAACGAGCCTTCGGTGGTGGAGCCCATGGTCGCAGACCCCAGTGCAGGTAATTCCTTGCTTGAAATCTCTCTTGTGTTCTTCTGCTGATTTTTCTCTCTTTGAGCACTTCTTTGATTTCTCCTCCTTCTCCAGTCGTCAGATCCACCCTCCGCGGATCCGATGGAGACCGAGGCCACCAGCGAGGAGGACGCTCGTGGCGACGCCACCGCCACCGAAGAAGAGGCCGGCGCTGAAGATCCCGCCGACGGCGAGGCCGCCAAGGCTGCTGTCGCGGGAGCTGGCGGGGGATCCGGAGATTTTACTGACGGCCCAGAAGCCGCAGGAGCGCCCGCGCTGCACCGACCGCCGACCCTCCGCCGCCGACGCAGCACCAGGCTCCGAGGAGCCCCAGCCCGGCGCCTATCTGAAGGCCGGCGAGGGCATCTTCATCAAGCTCCCCTGGGCGTCAAGCTCCAGGGTGCCGGTGGAAGGAGAAGCTCTGGATGGGGAGGTGCTTGCCTCCGCCGGGTTGTCGGTCGTCGACGTGCCGGGAAGCAGCGACGAGCCTAAGGAGGAGCGGCTGCTACGGAGGCTGCTGGCGCTCTACCGCGCCCGCCAAGCCAAGTTGGAGTCCCGGGAAGCACTCGTCGCGAAGGCGAGCGAGGACATAGAGAAGCGCGCGGAGGAGCTCCGAGGTCTTCGCCAGGAAGCTCTCCGGGCCTTGGCGGAGGAGCGGGAGCAACTTGCTGAGGAGCGGAAGGCCTTCCTCCTCGAGAAGGCCGAAGCCGAAGAGCAGCAGCGGCTCACCGGCGAGAAGTTGTACGCGCACGAAGGCGAGCTGGCTCAACGGAAAGTGAACATCGACAGACACGAGGAGGAGCTCGCCGCGCGCGAACAGGCACTTGGCGGGACGCTCCAAGAGGCAAAGGACGCTGCTGCGGCTGCCGAGACCGCCAAGAGGGAGTTGGAGGTAAAGGTGGCGCAGCTGGAGGCCGATCTGAAGGCGGGTGGTGAAGAGCTTGCCGCGCTCAAGCTGGAGCGCGAGAAGGACACCCTTGCCCATGGTGAGCTGCAGGGCTTACTCGCCGAGAAGGGCAAGGAGCTGAGTGCCGCCAAGGATTCCAACGCCGATCTAGAGCTGAAGCTGGCTACCTTGATGGAGACGCTGGATGGCGCCAAGAAAAGGGAGGCGGACTTGAAGAAGGATATCAAGGCCAACGAGGCGCTGCTGGCGAGGGCCGCTGAAACCTAGAATCTGCTCAGAGATACTGTGGAGCTCTGGACGGAGGGCCTCGTGAACATTGCTGCAGTTATCGAAGAGGAGCTGGCGCAGCTGGGAGTGGAAGGCTTCGGGTACCCCTCCGACGAGAATCTCCAACCTAGCGTCAAGCTCACTCTGTTCTTCAAGGGCGTGGCGACGGCCCTCTAGCAACTCCAGGAAAGGATCCCAAAGCAACTGGCCGACGAGTCGCGCTCGATTTGTGCCGGAGTTCTAGAGAAGGTGCTGGTGAAGGTGGCCTTCCGCAACCCAGGCCTCAACCTCACCAACGTCCTCAAGAGGCTGCCGGCTGACGCTGATCTTGACGCACTCAAGGCCCTCGTAGCACCCATTGTAGACAGGGTGAACGAGGTCAAGAGGGTTGAAGGCAGCCGCGTAGATTAGGCCGTCTGTTTTCTTCTTTGCTTGTCGCTGCCAGTCATGTCATAGGAACACTTTGTGTCACATCCCTAGCTCCTGGTGCTGCCTAGTGTTTGCATCATGTTTAAATTTCTGAAACTTGAACTGAGGAATTTAGAAGCCTCAAAACCCTAAATAAAAGAAGGGCAAAAACCCTAAAATCTCATTCATTGTTCCAAAATGCTCTTCTTAGATGTTTAATATTTTTGGCAAGGGTTTTGATACAAACCAAAAATATTGAACATTTTTAAGGATTTATTTTTGGGACTTTGAATTTAAATCATTAGCTATTTGAATTTGAATTATATTCATATAACTAGAATATAATTTCAAATACCCCTGAAATATTTTATGAGCTTTTGGAAAAGTCCATCTAGCAAAATAAAAATATTCAGAGGAGCTTTTGGCATTGCTTGAATTATTTTAAATTCAAAACAGTGGCAAAAGATTAAATAAAAATAAAACAGAACAGAAAAATTAAAAAAGAGCAGAAGACTTACCTGGTAGCCCACCAGTAGCCCAGCCACTTACCTAGCGCCACCAACCGGCCCAGCATGGCCCAGCCCACCGCCGCTTTCCCCCCCTGTCGTCTTCCTCCCTCGCCAGAAGGACAGAGGCGAGGCGTGGCGAGCGCCGACGCCGCCCCGGCCACCTCCTGCTTGCCGCTTCGCCCTGGCCTCTTCGGGTGAAGCCATGCAGCCCCCTCGCTCCTCCCTCTCACTCTCTCCCGACCCCTTCTCCCTTCTCTGCTCTCCCCCCTCTCCCGCCCAAGCGCGCTCATCGCCGCCGTCCACTGCCACCACGGCCACCAGGCCTCCCTCGCTTCCCCGACTAGCCCACAAGCTCCGTCACTCCGTCCTCGACCCACCTCACCGAGCCACGCCCCTCCAGAAGCCCCCGAACGACCTCACCGGGCTCGTCTTCTACCTCGGACCCGCCGGCCATCACCGTCAAATTCGTCGGCTCCGGACCGTCCCCGACCTCGCCGAGCGTTCCGTCGTCATCGCCGTGAGCTCCTGCTCCTGCTCCCCCTCTCCGCTCCCTCTCTCGCACGCCGTAGCTGCCGCACCACATCCAACCGCACGCGCCGCCGCCCGCACTCGTCGCCGGTGATGCTCCGGTGACCATTTGGTCCTGGGCATGCGCCCAACGCGCTCCCCGCATCGCGTAGAACCTCCATGGTACCTCGCCGCGCTCGTTTGCGCACCGCAGCCCCATCCCCACTTGCACCCGAGCTTCGGCCGCCGCCGAGCTCGTCACCGGCACCACTCCGGCCACTCCTCGGCCGCGCCACCACCACAGTTGGATGCGGACGAGCGTCCGCATCCCGAAGCTGTGCTCCGCGCGCCAAACCGAGCCCTGTGGGCAAAACCCGAGGCTCGCCACCGCGGCTGGCCTCGCCGGCGTCAAGCCGCCGGTGGGTTTGACCCACTTTGACCACGGCGGGACCCCCCCTGTGTCCATGACAGGTGGGGCCCAGCCCTGTTAGCTAGTTAGGATTAGCACTAATTGAATTAGTTAAACTAATTACCCCCTGCTGACACTGACAGTGGGCCCCGTGACTATTAATTTGACTAGTTAGAGTTAATTAACTCTGTTAGTCACCTGAGTCACTGACCAGTGGGCCCCACTAGTCAGGTTTGACCCGGACCAGCCCTGTTGACCTGCTGACGTCATGCCGATGTCAGGCTGACGCAATAATGAATTACTGGAATTATTATAATTCAGGAAATTTCAGAAAATTGTATAAACTTCTAAAATTCATAGAAATTCAACCGTAACTCCAAATTAAATAAATTATATATGAAAAATTATCAGAAAAATTCAAGGAATCCATCTGTACCCTTTTCATGCATGTTTGAACAATGTTTATCCTCTGTTTTGGACAAAACAAATAAAGGGCATTTAAATAATCATATATGGAGTTGGAATTTGGAATCATGTATTCAAACCAACTTCATTTAAATCATAGCTAAGTGCATTAGCCCAAAACACATTCATATTGCCATGTCATAGCATGCATCATATTGTGCATTGCATTGATCGTGTTTCTTCTGTGTTTGCCGGTGTTGTTCCCCCTCGGTAGACGTTGTACCGACGATGTGATCGTTGACACTGATGAAGACTCAATGTTATCTTCAGAAGTGCCAGGCAAGCAAAACCCCCTTGTTCATTCCGATACAATCCTACTCTCTCGCTCCTGCTCTCTTTTACTGCATTAGGACAACAACGATTCAACTGTTACTTGCTGCGGTAGCTGAACCCCTTTATCCTCTGCATGACCTGTCATTGCCACAGTAAATAGATGAAACCCACTAGTATGAGTAGGAGTTGTTTGAGCCATGTTGTGCCTAATCATTCATGTTTGTTTGTCATGCCTGCTATTGCTTAGAGTTTAGTCAGGTCTGATTCATCGGGGATGAATCAGAGGAGTGTGAACATGTCCTACTGTGTGTGAGCTAAGTGTGTGAACACGATTTGGTAAAAGGTATCGGTGAGAGGCCATGTAGGAGTACATGGTGGGTTGTCTCATTGAAGCCGTCCTTAGGAACTGAGTTTTGTGTTTGTGATCCATGATTCAGCTACTACCATGCATTGGGCCCTGAAATATGACCCCGCTCGACTTCTTATTCACCCTAGTCCTCTGTCCAGGAGTTGCAAGTAGTTTCTGGTGTTTGTAGCTTACTGGAGGCCGTGGACAGCGCTGACCGTAGGGGTGGGCTGTGATGCGGTAGGTACGTGGCACGGTGTACCGGATACCCGTTAGGTATCTCGGGAACCCTGCACACATCGTTTGGGGCTGTGAGCGAAACTCCGGCCGGATCTCCTCATGGATGGAACCCGAATAGGCGATAAACCTGGACTAGAGACTTGAGTGTTTAGGTAGGTCGTGGTCTACACCCACGTCGGCTTTCGGTTGAAGTCTGCCGAGCACATGTCGTGTGCAGACGCTAAGTGGTGGAAACATGTATGAAGAAGTACACCCCTGCAGGGTTAACATCATCTATTCGAATAGCCGTGTCCGCGGAAAAGGACTTCTGGGTTGCTTATATCAGTTCATAGACAAGTGAAAGTGGATACTCTAAAATACGCAAGATAAGCGTGAGTGCTATGGATGGCGTTCTCGTAGGGAGACGGGAGCGGTTCCATAGTGGTGTATTGGCTGGTGAATATGTGGACTCGTGTGCGCCACCTCAAAAGAGTTACTTGCAGTCATAGTTTAGGTTAGCCACCGAGTCAAAGCTGGCTTGCTGCAGTTAAACCCCACCATCCCCTTTGTTGATAATGATGCATATGTAGTTAGTTCTGATGTAAGTCTTGCTGGGTACATTTGTACTCACGTTTGCCTATTTTATGTTTTTGCAGAGAGACTTCAGTCTCACTAGTAGTTCCGCGTGGACTTCGACGTTTAGCTTGTTACCTCAGCTACGATCTTGTGCCCTCGGCAGGATCTGGTAGATAGTCAGGCTTCTCAGCCTTTTTCATTTATAGTTGTCTGTACTCAGACATGTTAAGCTTCCGCTTGTGCTTTGACTTGTATGCTCTGATTGTTGGGTCATGAGACCCATGTTTGTAATATCTCGCTCCTCGGAGCCTATTGATAAATACTTGAGTCGTAGAGTCATGTTGTGATGCCATGTTGTATTTGCACATATCGAGCATATTGTGTGTATGTTATTGAAATGCTTGGTATGTGTGGGATCTGACTATCTAGTTGTTTATCCTTAGTAGCCTCTCTTACCGGGAAATGTCTCCTAGTGTTTCCACTGAGCCATGGTAGCTTGCTACTGCTCCGGAACACTTAGGCTGGCCGGCATGTGTCCTTCTTCGTTCCTGTGTCTGTCCCTTCGGGGAAATGTCACGCGATGAATACCGGAGTCCTGTTAGCCCGCTACAGCCCGGTTCACCGGAGTCCTGCTAGCCCAGTGCTACAGCCTGGATTCACTCGCTGATGACCGACACGTTCGATGCTGGGTCATGGATGCCTGTCCCTGTAAGTTAGTGCCACTTTGGGTTCACGACTAGCCATGTCAGCCCGGGTTCTTTGTCATATGGATTCTAGCGACACTATCATATACGTGAGCCAAAAGGCGCAAACGGTCCCGGGCCAGGTAAGGTGGCACCAATGGGAATACCGTGCGTGAGGCCACAAAGTGATATGATGTGTTACATGCTAGATCGGTGTGACATCGAGTCGGGGTCCTGACAGCGTTGGTATCAGAGCCGGACTGCCTGTAGGTTCTCCAAGCCAAACTGGTCGAAGTTGAGTCTAGAAATTCTTTAGTTATATAAGGGAATTGATTGTGGGATGGAACGTAAGGATCTTTTTACTCCTTTTATCTCATGGCCTTCTGATCCGAGTCATCTTATCTTTCCTGCGGGGTTAAGGAACTAGGCTTTCTCTTCTTTCTATCAGGATCACGTGTTACTAATCAGTAGACTTATAAGATTGTTGGATTAAAGTCTCGGTTCAGTTCCTACTACTTCCGTATGTTAATTATTGATCTCGAAACCTTGATATTGTGCTTCTGAGTGGCTATGCCACCATTTTTGTAGCATGTCTCAAATCTTTTGAGCATTTATAGCCGTTATGCTGTCCGAGTCATCCTAGATTTCTAAATAGTCTCATGCATTTGCAAATCCTTTCTTTCCGTTCCCGATGTCCCTTATGGTCAGAATAAGGACACTAACCGGTGCGTTGAGGTAATTTATTGCCTTGACATATATGTTGGAGTTCCTATTATGACCCTAAGTGCTTAGAGGATCATCTAGTGGTCTAGCCATGATCTGTGTTTCCAGTGTGATGATTCTGGCCGTTATTATCGAAAGCATCCCGCGATGCCATTTAGTTAGTAGGTATTCTATTCCTGGGTTCTTGAACCCGAGATCCACTCTACTTACTTCATGTTGATAGTGTTTGCTAGTTCCTTTAGGTTATTAGTAACCTTGCGATAGTCCTCGAGGTCTGTGGTATTTCCTTCCTCCAAATACCATGAACCATTCAGGCAGAAGTTATTTGAACCAAAAGATCACAATCAGAGTACTCTTGAGGAGTTCTCCATTCATAAATCGTGACTCTGCCAGTCCTACTTCTCTGCATAGGTTATCCGGAAGAAACATGTTGAACTTGGTTCGACATACTAATCTATGCATCCGCAACTCAGAAAATTATATGTTCTTTGAGTTGTCCCTCCTTAATTGTTTTCTGACCTCCATCTATCAATTGATAATCAAGAGTATGCTTGCATCCGCTCATCGATGCCTATTACTCTTGTGGTCCATCAAGCCATTCTATTCCAGAATGACTAGGAGAAACAAACTCCAGTACCTCGTCCATATCCAGGATTGGGTCAAAGTAGTTGTATCTCACAGATCAAAATGCCAACCTAGCTTTTGTTCTGTTCTACCCTAAAGTATTACCTACTTTATGTCAGGAATGTCATGAGGGTTGCACCTTCTCTTATGGATTCTTGATGTAGTGATACTTCTCACCATCGTTATTCATTTCTCGGTCCCCGTGTTGTTGCAACCGGAACGCCGACAAGTGAATCGTGATGTGTGAAATCAACACTCCTAGCAATGCTATTGCTTGGTAGTTAAAGGACAAAACTTTCATTCTTAGCGTGTTGGTTATTGAATCATCATTCTAAGACTGATTGTGCTACCTAGTCCTTGTTCTCGGTGCACTCTTCGATCGATGAGTTAGGATTATTTCAAATCTTCGCTCTATTGATCATATCGTCTTGCCTCAAAAAGCAAGATTGTTCTCGAGCTTAGTAACATATCGGTGGTTCGTGATTTTTTGAATATCTTCTCGAAGGTATCACCAGTTTGTCACCTGACCGTTATGTTGAGCTCGTGATCAAGTTGGTTTATCCTGTAAACCACCCTTTCTCCAAGAATCCGTGTTGGATACCCCTGAGCTAGTTGGTTAAGCTAGACAACAACTTGGAGATTTGGAAGATAAAAGCTTGCCTGACTTAGTTCATTCTAAAGGGATATTCTTGTGTAGTGTGTGTTGAAGAAAGATGATATCTTCATCGATTGGTCCCTGTGATCAGTTGCTGGACCTATTGTCTTATCAATCCTTTGATTTGAGTGTGGGCTATCATCAAATCAAATTAGTACCAACGATATTCGTAATGTTGTCTTACTCGTGGTTGATCCCTCGAGCATACATCATTATATCTTTTGGGTCTGACCAATGCTATCACTTGTTCACTTAACTATGGAATTCCTTTTATATGGAAACCTGGATGAATTGTTGTTGAGCCCATCGACAACATCCTTGTCTTCTCCATAATTTTGATGAACATTAAGTTAGTGTTGGAAACTTTTGAAAGCATTTTCTTCATGCTAGCTCATGAAGTACTTGTTTGATGAAAGGAGTGACTTCCTCTTATACACGTGCATTTGGTGAAAGTTGCCGCCATGAATTTGAGAAAGTTAGTTTTGCTTCCTCTAGAATCATCCCAAATCAGTCATGCATACGTGCGAAAGTATTCTGTGGTTCGGAGACTTGCAACCTCCATTCTATATGTGTTCCGTAGCACCCCAAGCCACTGACTGATTTGTTCAAGAAAACGAGTTAAGTGTTAATCCATGGTAATGCACAAGACTCTGATATCCCCGATGATGGTTCCCTACCAGAACTCGGTAGTGTTTTATTGTAAGACTACCATGTGGTCATGTTTGTCTGAGACAGCGTGTTCACATGTTTGTAGCAGAACCAGCTCATGTTTTGGAGCTTACTATCGTAGTTCATTCCCCGAGAATCTCGCAACGTCATCTCGTCGATTTGTGTTGCAAACTTTCGTTTTTCTTCCTAGACTCGATGAGTCTGGAATATCCTGACACCAACCAGATCTGAATCTCAGGCAGATATGATGGTTTGGAACATTACCCAAGAACTATAATATCGATCCCTCGGAAACCGGTAAAGTGGATGTCGTGGCCAGCACCACCCAGCCGAAGGACCTATTATTGTAGTATCTTGATTAAAGAAGTTGGCCACCTCCCCATAAGGATTTCGTAGGGTTTTACTCCAATAAGTTACTCCTTATGGATTCTTGAGCTCTCGAAGTTCGACCTTTACTTGATGTTCTAGTTATCAAACCATATCTATGAATGGGATACACTAGCACATCAAGGAGAACATTAGAAGCGGAGTGCTAAATGTCTCTCGGTCGATCATCCAGATTTTGCTTCCTTGGCCTCGCTAAGGTGAAATCTGAGAAAGTGTTATCTTCCTTTGCGTCTGTATCATCCATCATTAGCCATCATGGTAGTATGTTGTGTTGCCAGGATCCTTGACACGGATATTGATAAAACCTTGATGATTATGGAAATGCTCAAGTTCTTGAGAGCACGCACAAGCGCTAGGTGTTATCATTGACACTAACTGGGATGCTCTCAGTTTCCTCGGCAATGCTATGACCTTTTAAACAGTGAATTCACTCTCTATTGTTGGGTTCTTCCCCAGTTACCAGAATCATTCCCAGCATTTGCATTTTGTTCCCAGCTTGCACCGCCAATGTGCCATTCTACCATGGGTCTCTTCCATTTCCGGTGGTAAGCAAATTCATCCATTACGTTGTCTTCAACAAGGTAATCCACATCATCCAAGTCCGGGTATGCCATTCTACCGACCCCCTCCAAACAATCACTCAAGAATTGCCTTAGGCTGGAATAAAGAGTTTCAATGATCTTTAAATCAAAGGTAATTCTTTTTGCCACTTAAGAGGGATATATATCTACGAATCACCATCCCTAAGGTGCCTCGTTGTGGTATCATGGCAAGTCAACTCCTCGCTACGCTGACAATCGTTTACCACCCTCGTAAGTGTGGAATTGTAGTCTACCTGGTAAACCTCCGTCATTTGTTCCACTCCATTCCTCTAGAGGTGTGCTTCGTCTTTCAGCTCGAGAGATGTTGCTATGTCTCATTCTGTGAGTTAATCCTGAGTTGTTCGACCTTCAAGAAGATCGATCCTTCTAGAGTCTCCTTCTCCTCTCATTGTCATAATAACTGGAGTTCTCAGAACAAGACGTCGAGACAAAGATGGTGATCGAAACAACGTTCCTAAGAAGTGCAACCTGGATCGTGAAGATTGTGCTAGTTTGCGTTTCCCCTTCATCTTACCCTACGCTTGAATCTCGAGACGAGATTCTTGTTTAGTGGGGATGAGTTGTCACATCCCTAGCTCCTGGTCCTGCCTAGTGTTTGCATCATGTTTAAATTTCTGAAACTTGAACTGAGGAATTTAGAAGCCTCAAAACCCTAAATAAAAGAAGGGCAAAAACCCTAAAATCTCATTCATTGTTCCAAAATGCTCTTCTTAGATGTTTAATATTTTTGGCAAGGGTTTTGATCCAAACCAAAAATATTGAACATTTTTAAGGATTTATTTTTGGGACTTTGAATTTAAATCATTAGCTATTTGAATTTGAATTATATTCATATAACTAGAATATAATTTCAAATACCCCTGAAATATTTTATGAGCTTTTGGAAAAGTCCATCTAGCAAAATAAAAATATTCAGAGGAGCTTTTGGCATTGTTTGAATTATTTTAAATTCAAAACAGTGGCAAAAGATTAAATAAAAATAAAACAGAACAGAAAAATTAAAAAATAGCAGAAGACTTACCTGGTAGCCCACCATCAGCCCAGCCACTTACCTGGCACCACCAACCGGCCCAGCACGGCCCAGCCCACCGCCGCTTTCCCCCCTGTCGTCTTCCTCCCTCGCTAGAAGGACAGAGGCGAGGCGTGGCGAGCGCCGACGCCGCCCCGGCCACCTCCTGCTTGCCGCTTCGCCCTGGCCTCTTCGGGTGAAGCCACGCAGCCCCCTCGCTCCTCCCTCTCACTCTCTCCCGACCCCTTCTCCCTTCTCTGCTCTCCCCCCTCTCGCGCCCGAGCGCGCTCGTCGCCGCCGTCCACTGCCACCATGGCCATCGGGCCTCCCTCGCTTCCCCGACTAGCCCACAAGCTCCGTCACTCCGTCCTCGACCCACCTCACCGAGCCACGCCCCTCCAGAAGCCCCCGAACGACCTCACCGGGCTCGTCTTCTACCTCGGACCAGCCGGCCATCACAGTCAAATTCGCCGCCTCCGGACCGTCCCCGACCTCGCCGAGCGTTCCGTCGTCATCGCCGTGAGCTCCTGCTCCTGCTCCCCCTCTCCGCTCCCTCTCTCGCACGCCGTAGCTGCCGCACCACATCCAACCGCACGCGCCGCCGCCCGCACTCGTCGTCGGTGATGCTCCGGTGACCATTTGGTCCCGGGCATGCGCCCAACGCGCTCCCCGCATAGCGTAGAGCCTCCGTGGTACCTCGCCGCGCTCGTTTGCGCACCGCAGCCCCATCCCCACTTGCACCCGAGCTTCGGCCGCCGCCGAGCTCGTCGCCGGCACCACTCCGGCCACTCCTCGGCCGCGCCACCACCACAGTTGGATGCGGACGAGCGTCCGCATCCCGAAGCTGTGCTCCGCGCGCCAAACCGAGCCCTGTGGGCAAAACCCGAGGCTCGCCACCGTGGCTGGCCTCACCGGTGTCAAGCCGCCGGTGGGTTTGACCCACTTTGACCACGGCGGGACCCCCCCTGTGTCCATGACAGGTGGGGCCCAGCCCTGTTAGCTAGTTAGGATTAGCACTAATCGAATTAGTTAAACTAATTACCCCCTGCTGACACTGACAGTGGGCCCCGTGACTATTAATTTGATTAGTTAGAGTTAATTAACTCTGTTAGTCACCTGAGTCACTGACAAGTGGGCCCCACTGGTCAGGTTTGACCCGGACCAGCCCTGTTGACCTGCTGACGTCATGCTGACGTCAGGCTGACGCAATAATGAATTACTGGAATTATTATAATTCAGGAAATTTCAGAAAATTGTATAAACTTCTAAAATTCATAGAAATTCAACCGTAACTCCAAATTAAATAAATTATATATGAAAAATTATCAGAAAAATTCAAGGAATCCATCTGTACCCTTTTCATGCATGTTTGAACAATGTTTGTCCTCTGTTTTGGACAAAACAAATAAAGGGCATTTAAATAATCATATATGGAGTTGGAATTTGGAATCATGTATTCAAACCAACTTCATTTAAATCATAGCTAAGTGCATTAGCCCAAAACACATTCATATTGCCATGTCATAGCATGCATCATATTGTGCATTGCATTGATCGTGTTTCTTTTGTGTTTGCCGGTGTTGTTCCCCCTCGGTAGACGTTGTACCGACGATGTGATCGTTGACACTGATGAAGACTCAATGTTATCTTCAGAAGTGCCAGGCAAGCAAAACCCCCTCGTTCATTCCGATACAATCCTACTCTCTCGCTCCTGCTCTCTTTTACTACATTAGGACAACAACGATTCAACTATTACTTGCTGCGGTAGCTGAACCCCTTTATCCTCTGCATGACCTGTCATTGCCACAGTAAATAGATGAAACCCACTAGTATGAGTAGGAGTTGTTTGAGCCATGTTGTGCCTACTCATTCATGTTTGTTTGTCATGCCTGCTATTGCTTAGAGTTGAGTCAGGTCTGATTCATCGGGGATGAATCAGAGGAGTGTGAACATGTCCTACTATGTGTGAGCTAAGTGTGTGAACACGATTTGGTAAAAGGTATCGGTGAGAGGCCATGTAGGAGTACATGGTGGGTTGTCTCATTGAAGCCGTCCTTAGGAACTGAGTTCTGTGTTTGTGATCCATGATTCAGCTACTACCATGCATTGGGCCCTGAAATATGACCCCGCTCGACTTCTTATTCACCCTAGTCCTCTGTCCAGGAGTTGCAAGTAGTTTCTGGTGTTTGTAGCTTACTGGAGGCCGTGGACATCGCTGACCGTAGGGGTGGCCTGTGATGCGGTAGGTACATGGCACGGTGTACCGGATACCCGTTAGGTATCTCGGGAACCCTGCACACATCGTTTGGGGCTGTGAGCGAAACTCCGGCCGGATCTCCTCATGGATGGAACCCGAATAGGCGATAAACCTGGACTAGAGACTTGAGTGTTTAGGTAGGTCGTGGTCTACACCCACGTCGGCTTTCGCTTAAAGTCTGCTGAGCACATGTCGTGTGCAAACGCTAAGTGGTGGAAACATGTATGAAGAAGTACACCCCTGCAGGGTTAACATCATCTATTCGAATAGCCGTGTCCGCGGAAAAGGACTTCTGGGTTGCCTATATCAGTTCATAGACAAGTGAAAGTGGATACTCTAAAATACGCAAGATAAGCGTGAGTGCTATGGATGGCGTTCTCGTAGGGAGACGGGAGCGGTTCCATAGTGGTGTATTGGTTGGTGAATATGTGGACTCGTGTGCGCCACCTCAAAAGAGTTACTTGCAGTCGTAGTTTAGGTTAGCCACCGAGTCAAAGCTGGCTTGCTGCAGTTAAACCCCACCATCCCCTTTGTTGATAATGATGCATATGTAGATAGTTCTGATGTAAGTCTTGCTGGGTACATTTGTACTCACATTTGCCTATTTATGTTTTTGCAGAGAGACTTCGGTCTCGCTAGTAGTTCCGCGTGGACTTCGATGTTTAGCTTGTTACCTCAGCTACGATCTTGTGCCCTCGGCAGGATCCGGTAGATAGTCAGGCTTCTCAGCCTTTTCATTTATAGTTGTCTGTACTCAGCCATGTTAAGCTTCCGCATGTGCTTTGACTTGTAGGCTCTGATTGTTGGGTCATGAGACCCATGTTTGTAAAATCCCGCTCCTCGGAGCCTAATGGATAAATACTTGAGTCGTAGAGTCATGTTGTGATGCCATGTTGTATTTGCACATATCGAGCATATTGTGTGTATGTTATTGAAATGCTTGGTATGTGTGGGATCTGGCTATCTAGTTGTTTATCCTTAGTAGCCTCTCTTACCGGGAAATGTCTCCTAGTGTTTCCACTGAGCCATGGTAGCTTGCTACTGCTCCGGAACACTTAGGCTGGCCGGCATGTGTCCTTCTTCGTTCCTGTGTCTGTCCCTTCGGGGAAATGTCACGCGATGAATACCGGAGTCCTGTTAGCCCGCTACAGCCCGGTTCACCGGAGTCCTGCTAGCCCAGTGCTACAGCCTGGATTCACTCGATGATGACCGACACGTTCGATGCTGGGTCATGGATGCCTGTCCCTGTAAGTTAGTGCCACTTTGGGTTCACGACTAGCCATGTCAGCCCGGGTTCTTTGTCATATGGATGCTAGCGACACTATCATATACGTGAGCCAAAAGGCGCAAACGGTCCCGGGCCAGGTAAGGTGGCACCAATGGGAATACCGTGCGTGAGGCCACAAAGTGATATGATGTGTTACATGCTAGATCGGTGTGACATCGAGTCGGGGTCCTGACACTTTGTTAGAGGCGCGACAAGTTATTTTTGTAACATAACTCTATCTTAGGTAATAATTGCTGTGTTACTTCCTTTACCCGACCCTTGGCTTTGTATGTTTTTGCCCTATGCTTTTTAGGAAAAACTTGCCGGCGCGGGCATGCTTGCCGCGAGCGCTGAGTGCGGAACTTCAGCAGCCTGCTGGCGGCGCCGCTACTGACAAGTAACCTTGCCGCAACTAGCCGAAGCTCACTTAAGTTGTTGAGCGGACTCGAAACAAAGTAAGGGCGCGACCAGCTGCGAGTTGGTTCCTTCGCGCACAGGTTTTCCATACAAAGCGCGGTCGTTCAAGGAAAATAACTTAAAATTTTAAAAACTGATCGCTCAAACTTCGGTGACTTAGCTTTTCTGTCGTTTGCTTCTCGGCAAGGCAAAACTTTCTTGAACGGCCCGGTCCACACCATTATCTTCTCCTTCCCCCCGGTAAACCTTGTGGGTGAGGGATCCTTCTTCCTTTTGAGAAAGAGAAAGAAAAAGAAAGTAATGATATGGAGCCTTACGGCTCGCCATCGCTTACCGGAGGCTGGTGCTGCACAAAGTGTCAGATGATACATGCGAAAAAGAAAGAAAGCATGAAATCGACAAGATGTGCAAAGCACATGAGCTTTATTTATGCACGGGATCTGCGCCCGGCTTTGTACAAAGGATTACATGCAACATCGGCAAGACTTGTACAAAAGGTGGTTGCTGGAAAAGCTTCTGGCAACCGTGCCCTATGGGTAAAACTTACGAAGATGTTCAATGTTCCAGGAGTTGCTCACCGGAATGCCATCTTCGGTCTCAAGGCGGACAACGCCGGGCCTAGTGACTCGTTTCACCCGATAAGGGCCTTCCCACTTCGGCTCAACTTGTTGGAATTCTTGGCGGACTGAACACGCCGAAGAACAAGGTCGCCTTCCTCGAAGCTTCTGGCTTTAACTTTGCGGCTATGGTAGCGACGCAAAGCTTGCTGGTAGCAAGCGGCTCGCACAGCAGCCTGAAGACGGTCTTCCTCAAGGAGCAGCGCGTCATCTTGCCGCAGCTGCTCTTGCTCGAGCTCATCATAAGCGAGCACTCGAGGCGACCCATAAACGAGTTCCGTGGGGAGAACTGCCTCTGCTCCGTAGACTAGAGCGAAAGGTGTCTGGCCAGTGGCTTGATTTGGCGTCATCCTGATTGACCAAAGAACCACCGGCAGCTCCTCGATCCAGTTGCTTCCGCACTTGCGCAGCCTGTCGAAAGTTCTGGTCTTGAGTCCCCGCAGCACTTCAGCGTTTGCCCTCTCCGCTTGACCATTGCTTCTCGGGTGAGCAACAGAAGCGAAGCAAACCTTGGCGCCAAGGCCTTGGACATACTGCATGAAGGTGCGGCTCGTAAATTGCGTGCCGTTGTCGGTGATTATCCTGTTAGGAATCCCGAAACGGCAAACAATCGACCTGAAGAACTTGACTGCTGACTGTGCTGTCACCTTCCTCACTGGTTGCACTTCCGGCCACTTTGTGAACTTGTCGATTGCAATGTACAAGAACTCAAAGCCCCCGACAGCTTGGGGGAAAGGGCCGAGGATGTCGAGCCCCCAGACTGAAAATGGCCAGGATAAAGGGATCGTCTGGAGAGCTTGAGCTGGCTGGTGTATCTGCTTGGAATGGAACTGGCACGCTTCACACTTGGTTACTTGTGCAGTTGCATCCTGGAGGGCTGTCGGCCAGAAGAAACCTTGCCAGAACGCTTTGCCAGCAAGTGCTCTTGCACCAATGTGGTGACCACATATGCCTCCATGTATCTCTGCCAACAGGCGTTGTCCATCTTCCCGGCAAATGCACTTCAATTTCACGCCGTTGAGTCTTATTCTGTACAGTGTGCTGTAGACAAACTTGTACATACTTGACTGCCGGGCTACTCTTTCCGCTTCTTCTTGCTCTTCGGGAAGCTCTCCTGTCTGAAGGAAATGGACAATCTGCTGCGCCCATGCTGGAGCTTGCGGCTCGACAACAAGGACTAAAGGCACATTTGCTGCTGCGGGAACATCCGCTTCCACGCCAAGAACATGCGGCTCTGCCGGAGCGTGATGCCCCCCGGCAAGCTTGCCGGAGCAAAACTTGTCGGGAGCGTCTACTTCAACGGAACAAACCGTAAGGCTCGCCGGAGCAGACTGCTCCTCAGCATCCTTGGCGTTGATCTTGGGGACACTCTTGTCGGCGGCTTCGGGAAGCTCTGCCAGAAGGTAGTCACAAGAAAACAACTTCCTCTTCTTGCTCTGTCCATTTGACGGTGTTACGGATGGTTGAGTCAGCTTGAGCACAAAGATCCCTGGTTCCACAGGAAACTTTAGTGCAGCACACTTTGACAGGCCATCAGCAATACCATTCTGGGCTCGTGGAACGTGCTCCATTTGCAGGCCGTCAAAGTGTTCTTCTAGCTTTCTCACTTCATCGACGTAAGCTTCCATCAACGGACTCTGATAACTCTTGTTTCCTTGACGGACGACAAGCTGCGAGTCACCCCTGACAATGAGCTTCTTGATCCCAAGTTCTGCTGCGATTCTGAGTCCGGCAAGCAAACCCTCATACTCTGCAGTATTGTTTGTTGCTTGCTCCTTGGGAAAGTGCATCTGGACTACGTACTTGAGGTGCTCTTCGGTGGGTGCGATAAGCAGCACGCCAGCACCGGCGCCTTGCAGCGAGAAGGCACCATCAAAGTACATCAGCCACTCTTTGCTTGTCTCCTTGACGGGGATGCTCGTTTCTGGAATTTCTTCATCTGGTGTTGGCGTCCACTCTGCTATGAATTCTGCCAATGCTCTTCTTTGGGTTGTTGAAGTGCTCTCAAACGTGAGACCAAAGCTTGACAGTTCTAGTGCCCACTCGACAATCCTGCCTGTTGCTTCTGGATTCTGTAGTATCCTCTTCAGCGGAAAGCGAGTGACAACTGTGATCTCGTGTGCCTGGAAGTAATGGCGCAGCTTTCTCGAGGCCATGAGAAGGCCGAAAAGCAACTTCTGCACACCAGAGTACCTTGATCTAGCCCCCTGCAGAAGGGAACTGACAAAGTAAACTGGGCGCTGCACCATTTTCTTCTGCACCTCCTTGCATGCCTGCGCAGATTCATCTTTGTCAGGACCAGAACTTGTCGGAGAAGCCCCCTGCTTGTCGCTGGATTCACTTGCCGCGGTTGCCGGCTCGTCGTCCGCCTCCCTCTCCGCTACTAACGCAGCACTAACCACTTGATTGGTTGCTGCTAGGTACAGCAGCAACTTCTCTTGCGGCTTAGGTGCGACAAGTATTGGAGTGGAGGACAGGTATCTCTTCAAGTCCTGCAGCGCAGCCTCCGCTTCCGGAGTCCATTTCATTGGACCTGCCTTTTTCAATATTTTGAAAAACGGCAGGGCGCGCTCAGCAGACTTAGAGATAAACCTGCTGAGAGCAGCCACACAACCGGCAAGCCTTCGTACATCCTTGACGCGCTTCGGTGCTTCGATCTGCTCAATGGCCTTGATCTTGTCGGGGTTGGCTTCAATCCCTCGCTGAGACACAAAGAACCCGAGAAGCTTGCCGGAAGGGACTCCAAACACGCACTTCTCGGGGTTGAGCTTGAGGTTGATCTTGCGCAGATTTGCAAAAGTTTCTTCTAAATCTTGAATCAGGGTAGCCTTGTCTTTGCTCTTGACCACTATATCGTCCATGTAGGCTTCCACATTTCTGTGTATCTCGGGCTCAAAAGCGACATGGACTACCCTTGCAAACGTTGAACCAGCATTCTTCAACCCGAAGGGCATCCTTACAAAGCAGTATGTGCCACATGGGGTGATGAATGCGGTTTTCTCCTCATCCTCTTCTGCCATGAAGATCTGATGATATCTTGAGTATGCATCAAGAAATGAAAGCAAGTCACATCCGGCTGTGGAGTCAACAATCTGGTCAATGCGCGGCAAGGGAAATGGATCTTTGGGACAAGCTTTATTGACATCAGTGAAGTCTATACAAAGTCTCCATTTCCCATTAGCCTTGCGCACGACTACAGGATTGGCCAGCCACGTAGGATGGAGCACCCCTCTGACAAGGCCTGCTGCTTCCAACTTCCTGATTTCTTCTGCAATGAACTCTTGGCACTCCACTGCTTGTTTCCTGACTTTCTGCTTGACGGGCCGCGCATGAGGACAAACGGCTAGGTGGTGCTCAATTACTTTCCTGGGAACACCGGGGATATCAGATGGTTGCCATGCAAACACGTCGACATTCGCCCGCAGGAAAGCAATGAGCGCGCTTTCCTATTTGGGGTCGAGAGTGGCACTGATGGTGAAGGTACCACCAGTGCCGTCCTCCTTGGCGGACACCTTCTTGGTCTCAGGTGGAGCTGCCATCGTCTCCTTGTACTTGCCGGTGGAGCTCGATGGTGCGTCCTCGACGGTAGCGCAGCACTCCGAAGAGGTGCGCTTGCCGGAGTGGGCATCAGAACTCCTGCCGGACTTGGTCTTCTTCTTCCCCCCGGGAGCTTCAGTGACAAGTGATTTGCTATCGGCCGCGGCTGCTGCTTCCCGGTAAATCTTGTCGGCACAGATAAGGGCATCTTTCTTGTCGCCAGGGACAAAAATCACACTTATCGGGCCGGGCATCTTGAGCATGTTGTACGCATAGTGAGAGGCTGCCATGAACTTGGCGAGCGCTGGACGGCCAAGGATTCCATTGTAGGGCAACGGGAAATCGGCAACGTCAAATGTGACCCCCTCAGTCCTGAAGTTCAACTCGCTGCCAAATGTGATCGGCAGCGTGATCTTTCCGTTCGGCTTGCTCCTTCCCGGGTTGATTCCTTGGAATGTGCCGGTTTCTTCGAGCTCGCTGTCAGGGATCTGGTATTTCTGGAGGACCGCGGAGGATATCAGGTTCAAGCCGGCCCTGCCGTCAACTAGCATTTTCGTGACCTTGAGGTTGCGGATAGTTGGTGAAACCAACATCGGCAAGCACCCGACCGCAGTTATGCGGTCAGGGTGATCCTCAATATCAAAAATGATAGGCGTACTGGACCACTTCAGAGGCTTGCGTGACTCCATGGATGGTTCCGCGGCATTAACTTCCCGCACCCACTGCTTGAGTTGGCGGTGCGAAGTATGCAGAGAAGCACCACCGTCAATGCACAGGACCTCTGTGGCTTTCTGGAATTCCTGCTCGTCGGCCTCGTCGTCATCCATGTCTTCGTCATCGTCGTCGTCTTCATCCTTGTCGCGGCCACGGGGAGGCCTATCTCCTTGCTGCTGCTTGGCCTTGCCGCGGCGTCCTCCCTGGCCGGGGCGTTTCTTGCCAGCTCCTCCAGCACCTTCCTGGGCCTTCTCCTTGTCGCGCTGCTCATACTCAGCTTTCTGCAGCTCAACAAGCTGCTCGACTTTCTTGCAGCTCTGGAGATCGTGGCCCTTGGTGCGGTGGATCTTGCAATACTGCTTGCCGGAGCTGTCCTGCTTGTCGGCGGCCGCCACAGGCTAGGCCTCCTTGCCGGAGCCACCATCCTTAGCTTCCGTGGCGCCATCTCTGTTGCCGGTCTGCTCGACAGCTAGCACTTCCTTGCCCTTCTTCCTTCTGTTGTTTCGCCGCCGGCCTTTCCTTGCCGGGGCAGCATCCTCACTGTCGGACCCTCCTGCTCCTGTATTCTCTCCGGGGAGCCTCCTCCCCTCTTCAGCGCGTGCACACTTGTCGGCCAGGGCATAAAGCTCGCTGACGTCCCTGATCTTGCACATCGCCATCTCCTCCCTCATCCTGCGGTTTCGCATGTTATGATGGAACGCGCTGATGACCGCGGCAGGGTGGACGTCTGGGATGTTGTGCTGTACACGGCTGAATCTCTGAATGAATTTGCGCAGGGACTCTCCTTCCTTCTAGGCGAGCAGATGAAGATCACTCTCTTGGCCATGTGGCTTGTGGCCTCCTGTAAAGGCGCCGACAAACTGATGGCACAGATCCGCCCAAGAGGAGATGGAGTTGTCCGGCAAGTGCATGAGCCAGGACCTGACATTGGGCTTGAGCACCAGCGGGAAGTAGTTGGCAAGGATCTTGTCGTCCCGTCCCCCGGCAGCCTGCACTGCGATGGTGTAGATGCTGAGGAACTCCGACAGATGCAACTTGCCATCGTACTTCTCCGGTACGTCTGGTTTGAAGTTTTTCTTGCTGGGCCACTGGACTTGCTGCAGCTCATGGGTGAACGCAGGGCAACCTACCGCGTACGGCAAGTCGCCTGGTTCCCCCGGTGCGTGCATGTCGATAGAGGGCCCAGCGCACTGGTCAGATTGATGCCGCGCTTCTCTTCGGTGCTCGATGCGAGTACGAGCGTCTTCTTGTTGCCGTTCGTGGAGAACTTGGCACTGGTCGCGACGAGCTCGTGGATCCGACGACGCGGTGGAGCCGCTGTCGGGGTGGATCCGGCGAGTCGGCGATCTTGGTCTTCTTGGCGGAGAGTGCATGGAAGTCGCATCTCCTTTGGTCTTGTTGCCATCGGCTCGCGTCCGGCAGTCTTGCCGCGGCAGCGAAGCGCTTGGTTGCCGCACAGTGTCACCATTGGCGAAGCCGATGAGACTTTGGATAGTGGCCCTCCATTCGTCGGTCTTGTCCGCCGTGGGAGGGTAATCTAGAAGTAGTTGAGCTCGCGCCAAGGCTTCTGCTGGAGTGGTGGGCGGCATCGGCGAGCGGTGCGAGGTGCGGGATATGCTCGGACTTCTAACTATGTTAGAAGGAGCAGTATCCCGTCCAGGCGACCGCACTTCGCTGGGGCCAGCATGCTGGCGTGCATGCTGGTCTTGGACGCCACGAGAACCACCAGCTTGATCTTGGCCGAGCGGATGTATGGCGCTGCGAACGCCGTGACGCTGCTGGTCCCGCGCCTCCTGAGACAGGTGCGGTGCGTGTATGGACGCCGAGGTTTGCGCCGCCTTGTCCTTGGACTTGGCCGCACTGTGAGCTCCCTCGTCGGCGCCCGTTCTTCCACCGGCGTCCATTCCACCGTCCGCTTGCTCCGGAGGCGGTGGAAGCGACGCAGACGGGGCTGTTGCCCCCAAAGCCTTCTTCTTCGGTGCCATATCGATGAAGACGATGAAGATTCAGCTCGTGCGCACGCCGGATCGGGTTCACACGATCTCGACGCCCCCTACCTGGCGCGCCAAAGATGTCAGGAAAACTGATCCACGAACACCTATGGGGATCGAGCCCCTTTCGGTTCGGAAGAGGGCGGAGGTCGCACGAAGAGCGGATCGAGACAGTACGCACGAGCAGTTTTACCCAGCTTCGGAGCTCTCCGGAGAGATAACACTCCTACTGCTGCTTGGTTGTATTGGATTCTTGCTCAGGAGAAATGAACGCTACCAGACCGAGCGTGAGAGTGCTCTTGGTGTTTCGAATGAGCCGAACCTCCTCTACGTTGCGCATGGGCCTCCTTTTATACGCTCAAGGGGTCACCGACAGGTGGCAACGTAGACTAGAGGGGTAAAAATGGAAAAAGAGTGCGGTAGGTACAGCTACCGCTACTGTGGACACAGTGTATCCTACCTAACCTTGACGGCAGGGGACAGGGGCATTAAATGCCCGTCTGAATCGTCTAAACAGTGCAAAAAGCGACCGTTAGGAGCGCCACCGCTTGCCACGATGGCCTTCTCGTCACCTCCACTTGACACCGCATACCCCTTGGCTGCACAGGCTCCCTCCACGCGCCCCTGAGAAAGCCTCAGGGCGACACGCGGGCGGATGCGCTGGAGCGCGGGTACAGAGTGGCAGCTGGTCCCCGGCAAGTACCTTGTCGGGGTCGTGGTCTTGTCACGTCCGGAAGCTTGTCGCTCGCCGGACCTTGCCGGGACACGTGGCGCGTCGCGGCAAGTTTCTTGAGGTGCCGTGGTTGGCCTTCCCGGCAAGCTCCTCTTGTCGGGGCCTTGTCTCTCCATCTTGAATACTTTGTTCTTGAATGGCTTCCCGGCAAGCTCCTCTTGCCGGGGTCTTGTGTTCTGAAGAGCCACACAGTATCTTGGCGGTGACCTGGCGAGCCCCGCCGCGGGGTGCTGCAACTGCCCGTGCACAAGTTCGGGATACTGGGGTACCCCTACTCTAGTACACCGACAGTGGTGTAATTGTGAATTTGATAAATACTTGTGTTGAGGTTTGTGAGTCCCGTAGCATGCACGTATGGTAACCGTTGTGTAACAAATTTGAAGCATGAGGTATCTCTTTGATTATCCACCTTATGTGTGGAGGTCGGGATCGCACGATGGTTAACTCCTACCAACCCTTCCCCTAGGAGCATGCACCTAGTGCTTGGTTTGATGACTTGTAGATTTTTGCAATAAGTATGTGAGTTCTTTATGAATAATGTTCAGTCCATGGATTATACGCACTCTCGCCCTTCCACCATTGCTAGCCTCTCTTGTGTCGTGCAACTTTCGCCGGTACCATACACCCACCATTTACATTCCTCAAAACAGCCACCATACCTACCTATTATGGCATTTCCATAGCCATTCCGAGATATATTGCCATGCAACTTTCCACCGTTCCATTTATTCTGACACGCTTCATTATTGTCATATTGCTATGCATGATCATGTAGTTGACATCATATTTGTGGCAAAGTCACCGTACATAATTATTTCATACATGTCACTCTTGATTCATTGCACATCCCGGTATACTGCCGGAGGCATTCATATAGAGTCATATTTTGTTCTAAGTATCGAGTTGTAATTCTTGAGTTGTAAGTACATAAAAGTGTGATGATCTTCATTATTAGAGCATTGTCCCTGTGAGGAAAGGATGATGGAGACTATGATTCCCCACAAGTCGGGATGAGACTCCGGATGAAAAAAAACATAAAAAGGCCAAAAAAAGAGAAGGCTCAAAAAAGAAAAAAAAAAGAGAGAAAAAGAGAGAAGGGGCTATGCTACTATCCTTTTACCACACTTGTGCTTCAAAGTAGCACCATGATCTTCTTGTTGGAGAGTCTCTTATTTTGTCACTTTCATATACTAGTGGGAATTATTCATTATAGAACTTGGATTGTATATTTCAATGACGGGCTTCCTCAAATGCCCTAGGTCTTTGTGAGCAAGCAAGTTGGATGCACACCCACTTAGTTTCTTTTTGAGCTTTCATACACTTATAGCTCTAGTGCATCCGTTGCATGGCAAACCCTACTTACTCACATTGATATCTATTGTGGGCATCTCTATAGCCCATTAATACGCCTAGTTGATGTGAGACCATCTCCCTTCTTTTTGTCTACTTGACAACCACCATTCTATTACACCTATAGTGCTATGTCCATGGCTCACGTTCATGTATTGCGTGAAAGTTGAAAAAGTTTGAGAATACTAAAGTATGAAACAATTGCTTGGCTGAAACTGGGGTTGTGCATGATTTGAATATTTTGTGTGACGAAGATGGAGCATAGCCAAACTATATGATTTTGTAGGGATAAGCTTTCTTTGGCCATGTTATTTTGAGAAGACACAATTGCTTTGTTAGTATGCTTGAAGTATTATTGTTTTCATGTCAATGTTAAACTTTTGTTTTGAATCTTATGGATCTGAATATTCTTGCCACAATAGAAAAGATCACATTGATAAATATGTTAAGTAGAATTCCACATCAAAAATTCTACTTATATAATTTACCTACTCGAGGATGATCAGGAATTAAGCTTGGGGATGTTGATACGTCTCCAACTTATCTATAATTTTTGATGTATTCATGCCATGTTTATAATATTTTTACATGCTTTTGGTATGATTTGGTTAGAACTAACCCGGACTGACGCTATCTTCAGTGGAACTACCGTGGTGTTGTTTTTGTCCAGAAATAAAAGTTATTGGAATGCGCTGAAAATCAACGGGGATTTTTTCTGGAAAATATAAAAAATACTGGAACGAAGAGTTACCTGAGGGGAGTCCCATGGGCCCCACGAGGGTGGAGGGCGCGCCCCCTAGGGTGCGCTCCTTGCCTCGTGGACTCTCCGTGGGGCCCCCTGACTTGTTCTCGACTCCAACCTCTCCTATAAATCCCCAAACCTCCAGAACATAGCCTAGATTGGGAGTTCTGCCACCGCAAGCCTCTTAGCCACCAAAAACCAATCAGGACCCTGTTTCGACACCCTGCCGGAGGGGGGAACTATCACCGGTGGTCATCTTCATCATACCGGCGCTCTCCATGACGAGGAGGGAGTAGTTCACCCTCGGGGCTGAGGGTATGTACCAGTAGCTATGTGTTTGATCTCTCTCTCTCTCTCGTGTTCTTGATGTGGCATGATCTTTATGTACCGCGAGCTTTGCTATTATAGTTGGATCTTATGATGTTTCTCCCCCTCTACTTCTTGTAATGGATTTAGTTTTCCCTTTGAAGCTATCTTATCGGATTGAGCCTTTAAGGATTTGAGAACACTTGATGTATGTCTTGCGTGGGATACCCGTGGTGACAATGGGGTATTCTATTGATTAACTTGATGTATGTTTTGGTAATCAACTTGCGGGTTACGTGACCTTGGGAATCTATGCATAGGGGTTGGCACACGTTTTCGTCTTCACTCTCTGGTAGAAACTTTGGGGCACTCTTTGAAGTTCTTTGTGTTGGTTTGAATAGATGAATCTAAGATTGCGTGATGCATATCGTATAATCATACCCGCAGATACTTGTGGTGACATTGGAGTATCCAGGTGACATTAGGGTTTTGGTTGATTTGTGTCTTAAGGTGTTATTTTACTACGAACTCTAGGGCTATTTGTCACACTTATAGGAATAGCCCAATGGATTGATCGGAAAGAATAACTTTGAGGTAGTTTCATACCCTACAATAATCTCTTCGTTTGTTCTCCGCTATTAGGGACTTTGGAGTGACTCTTTGTTGCATGTTGAGGGATTGTTATATGATCCAATTATGTTATTATTGTTGAGAGAACTTGCACTTGAGAAAGTATGAACCCTAGGCCTTGTTTCGAAGCATTGCAATACCGTTTTCGCTCACTTTTATTGCTTGCTACCTTGCTGTTTTTATATTTTCAGATTACAAAAACCTATATCTACCATCCATATTGCACTTGTATCACCATCTCTTCGCCGAACTAGTGCACCTATACAATTTACCATTGTATTGGGTGTGTTGGGGACACAAGAGACTCTTTGTTATTTGGTTGCAGGGTTGTTTGAGAGAGACCATCTCCATCCTACGCCTCCCACGGATTGATAAACCTGAGGTCATCCACTTGAGGGAAATTTGCTACTGTCCTACAAACCTCTGCAATTGGAGGCCCAACAACGTCTACAAGAAGAAGGTTGCGTAGTAGACATCACTACGTACGTTTCGACTGGGTGGGTCCTAGCTGTCAGGGAGGATAAAGATGCACTTCCTTGCGTGCAAAGATATAGCTGGTTGGTCCCAGCTGTTAGGGGGCAGAATCATTTTTTTGCCCGTAATATGGATGCACTTCTTTGCGTGCGAAGTTTAGTTGGTGGGTCCATCTGTTAGCCTCACCGCATAGAGTCCTCTTTCGATGGCTGTCTTCGTTGACCACGTTGACCACGACACGCAGACAACACCCAAGCGGTGGACGACGGTGAGGCCTATGAAGGGAATGATGCGGAGCCGGGAAGACAAGGCAGGTGGATGCCCATGCGGAGGGGAGTACGAGGGTTCACTGGTTTGGCTACGGTGGCTGCCGTCGCCGGAGAATAACAAGAGGTGTTGGTGAGTAGAGGAATGGCATGGACGACGATGCGAGTAGGGTGGGCCGGTGAGTCATGTGCGACAGCACAGCCGGCCACGGGAGGCGGTAGCAGTTGGTACCGCCGGCGGTGGTTTGGATGGCTAAATCAAGAATATCAGACATTGAAGAAGAAGCACGACATCCGTTGGATGGACATCCAACAGCCACTGCTGCTAGAATCATGTGTTGACTATAAGTTGACAAAGCCTCGCGTATGCGTCAATTTAGTAGGCCCACAAGTGTGTGGCAGAGAACATATCGCCCATTTGTGATTTGTAAGAATGCACATCCCATTTTTTAATTCTAATGGAATTTACTACAACCCATTTACAGTTTGTTAAAATTATAGTCCATTTTCTAGCTAGGATAACGATTAATAAATTCAACCAACCGCTTAAAATAGAATTCAATAAAATTTCCCACATTTTGATGGGATCCGAAATATTTTATCCCAAAATTTTGAGTCAGACTAAATATAATTCAAAATAAATTTGTATTATGTAAAAATCCAATGAAATATTGCGCGCGCAACATTTAATGAAATTAAAATTTCCAAAATCCAAAAATATTTTTTAACTACTTACGTGTTTGGTGCATTTTTTATAGTTATAGCCCAGTTTTTATAATGACATCCCATTTATTACCTCTTAAATCTCATTTTCTTGTTAAGGCTAATGCATACCTCCTATGAAAGATTTGCAGCCCATCGGAGCGGAGAATAACAAGTTGACCCGGGCTTGGTATTCCTCGAAAAAAAGTATAGCTGGGCTAGCCATTTTCACCTTGAAAAAAGAATAATAATTGGGCTGGATATTTGGTCGACATAAAATAATAGCCTGGGCTAGACGAGCCACAGAGCGCCCAGTTGATACCCTGCTCCTCTGGACAACAACAAAAACATCGCTCAAGATAAACTCTGCTCACACCTCAAAACCACAAATACTGCTCGAGCTGCTAGGTCCCAGCAGTCGGACGCTCCTTGTGCAATTCTCTCGTTTATTGACTATATAGGTTGACAATGATGCGGGACCGTGATGTCAGGAAACCAGGAGGAAACAAAAGAATATATAGTTGTATATATAATAAGGAGGCACTTGCGTACGTGCGGCTATGGCCCTGGTAGGTCCCCACTGTCATCCTCTCAAGTAAAGTCATCTCCTGATTCCTCATGTTCATCAACCATGTTGACAACGCGAGACGGAGGCACCACGGCGAGCGCAACAACTCGAAGTACGATGGAGAGGGCCTCGCGGGCCCTACGGATGGTCTGGTACAGCGCCCGCTGCTCATTCAGAAAGCTAGGATCATAGGGCCACATGTCTGTGATGGCATTCTCGGTCGCTTGTTCGCTGACGATTCGTCCTCCCGCGAGCCGGTGCTCGTTGAGGAGACAGAGGTTGCAGCACAGGTCCCCCTGTGCTGGTAGATCTTCCACCATTAGGGCATCGAAGTGCGGCCACACCTACTCTGTGGTGAACATGGCATGAACCGGTTTGGGCGGTGGCGCCGGCTCCTGGTCGGAAGCCACGTCCATCGTCTGATTGTCGTCGCTAATCTCGGCAAGCTCGCTGGCGAGCCAGCATGTCCGGCTACTGGACCGGACCACTTCCAAGCACGAGTCTGAACCACCCTAGTCCACCCAGACCCTCTCCCTCGCCCGTGCGCGCTTTCCTCCTGAAACTGTCAGCGCCGCCCGCGCCGCTTCCTGGTGCAAGCGATTGATCCGCGTTCAAACAATACAAGTGCCGTCCGTCCATCTATCTACCGCCCACATTAATGATACACAATTGGCGAGACGGCTACTTTGGCGCCACTCGTCCGTCCCTCTGCCGCCCACCATTGCTATATAAATTGTTGCGCCGGCAATAGTCGCAGTCATCCACCTCTGTTCCCTTTCTCCTCTCCACACCACTCCCACCATGGCTTTCTCGCGCTCCAGCACTCTTCGGGACGGGCGGGCGATGGACCATAATGAGATGGCAGCCATTGCTGCCGACTGGCTAGTCGGCAGCCGGAGGATGACGACTTCCCAATGGAGAACGTGGTAGTCGATGATCCGTCGCCAATCCCCTCCCCTGCGCCATCCTCGTTGGTGCATTGCACCATGACTATCAACGAGGCCCGTGCCCAATACATGGACATGGTGAGGCAGAAGCGTGAGGAGTAGTTTTGGGAGGCGTAGGTTGATGCCGCCTATAACCACCATGTCTTCCAGGAGCGCCTGCAGGTAGAGGAGCAGATCACCGCAGAGCGGGCGGAGTAGGAGGCGCTGCTCGAGTTGTACCAATCCACCCATTAGAGCCGCCTCGTGCGCTGGCGGTACCGCATGCAGGTGGCGGAGGTTGCGGCTGCCTACAAAGAGGGTGATGAAGTGGGCGAGGTGCTGTTTGGCGAGACCGATGACAAGGCGAAGGACAATGTCAGCTCCGCCGAGGCCCCGCCCCGCTGGCACCAAGGCGGGGGACTTCGCCGGCTTCAGCGAGGCCCTACTCCATCGAGGCCCCGCCCCATCATAACTGAGGCAGAGGACATCGCCGGCTCCACTGAGGCCCTGCCCTGCCGACAACAAGGGGGAGGATTTCCCCTGCTCCGTCAAGGCGTCGCCCCGTCGGCAATGAGACACAGGACATCGCCGGCTCCGTCAAGGCCCTGCCCCGCTGCCAACGAGGTCGCGCCACATAGAAAACTAGGAAGAGTAGAACACAGTAGGTCATCGCCGCTCGGGTCCAAGTAAGGCCACCGCTGCTACCCTCTGGTTGAAGCCAAGCTTGGCGGGTTGAACATTGATGACCGATTAGCTTCTTGGCGGCAACGTGGAGTCGGAGAGCTGTGTTGGAGAAGAAGCTTCTGTTTGGCTCAGCAGTACATGGGAAATGGGCACCGGAGATCATAGATTAGGTTAATTAATTATACCTCCAACACACCCCTTTTTAGTTGAAGAATGTATGAAATGTAATGAAATCTGGCATGTTTATATGAAATATGGCCATGTATGAATGAATTTAATTCGATTAGTATGAATTCTTGTATCACTCGCATTGGATGAACATGCAAAACAATATGTACTAGCATTATTTCCAGGATGCGCGGTGCCTCGTTTGTAGCAGTTTCACACGTACAAAAAGTTTGAGCAGCTTTTTAGCGTGCTTGTACATTGCAATCAAACTCATAGGCCTGGTAATTCATAGAGAACATTCAAACCAATCGGTGATTATGCATATGAGCTATTCACATGTTAGAGCCAATATTTACTTCACCACTAAATAATAAAGAAAAATCGATCGATGCTGCTGACAGCAAAGGGCGTCCCATTCAAAAATATCAAACGCATGTCTTCTTGCTAACATCAAAGGGCATCCCATTCCAAAATATCAAATGCGTGTCTTTGCGTACATAAGAGCAAAACTTTGACAAGGTTTTCCCATTCCAAAATATCAAATGCCTACGATTGTGGAATGGGCGGGGTTTGCCATCAGTTAGCACATCACCTCGTGCTAAATAAACCAATTGTTCTTTTTGTGCAGTTCTACTAAAATCAACCAACTTTGTGCGTAGCTTGTAGGATTTCGCCTTTATATGTTGCAATGCCTTGAACATATCGGCACCGCCTTTCTTGTAGCTAATTTTGTGGCTGGAGGTGTAAATGAATGATTCGAGAACATTCGATGTTTTGTGCATGATTAAGTATAATGGAGGGCATGAACCATCGGAACATTTTGTGCAGTTCCCATTGAAATCAAGCTAAGCATCCCTGCTTGCATAAATACAAAAAAGTGATTAGTATAAAGCAAACTGTATTGAATTTACAGTTATGAATCTACAGTTTAAATAGGCACCTACATGATCCATGCAGAGCACACATTTTAATAAATGGAACTCACAGGAAAGAAACCTAAAACAACATTGTATTGGCCATCACAACAACAAAGATGGAGATATGTGAGTCCTTCTGAGTTGAAGTTAATTTGTTCTTGTGGACAGTAATGTAACCATCCTTCAACTGCACCTTCTGATAAGAAGAGAGGCTTGGCTTCTTCATCCTGGCATAATCGGAACTAGGCACTTCACGTACTCCATATTCTTCTTCAGAGGAGGAAGATCCTGTTGTGCAAAGACAAGAGAACAACTAAATGCTAGCATCCCTACGGAGAACAATTTTTGAGTTTTATTCTGAGTAGAGATATACAGAAAAACGTCCGAGTTACGGGCGATCATGTCTTGTGTATTATCTGTGATTTCCCATCATGGAAATTTACTAGCGACGAAGGGTTGATCATCACATTGACGCCTACGTGCTGATCTGAGGGGGTCACTATTTTCGTTTGTGTATTTTTGTACACATGTGAAAATTGTTCTTGGAGGTTACAAGGAGGAACAAGGAGACAAGGTGTTGATCGAGCATCGCCGTGAAAGATCGGGCCATCTGGACGCACGAAGTAGCATCTTGCTAGTCCGTTCCTCATCAAGTCGTATTCAGAGCTAAGATTAGTCGCGGCGGTCAATTGGCAATGTCGTCTGGGGAGCCGAGCATCAAGGCATTAAGCAGGAACATATTGATGGAGGAGGAAGGCATCAACGAGGTCGTTCTTTTTCACACTCGTTGCATCGTGAAGGAACGACGTGTTAATTTAACGATCGTTGAAGGTTCTACGGTCAACATGGTGAGTACAGAGGTGGTGGAAAAATTGGGGCTGAATATGGCGCCTCTTGAAAGACCGTACACGCTGAAGTGGTTTAAAGGTGAAATCAAAGTTACTCATCGGATTTTGCTAATTTTTGATTTGGGAAAATATTGTTGTGCAGAATTTTTCCACGTTTGCCCTGTGCCCATGGTGTCGTGCCATATGCTAGTTGGAAACCCATGGTGCACACATGTTGGGGCTGTTCGGAATTCGAAGAAAAATAGTTACTGTCTATCATGGAAGCGCCAACACACTTTTTTATTCCTATGCCAGTAGATGTGTTCATGACAGATTGGGAAGGTCGATTGCAAAAAGGAAGAGAAGAGCAAGAAGAAATAAAGGAAGAAGTCGATGCACCGACAAAGGGGCTGAATCTTTTGGTAGAGAAGGTGAAAGAGGATTGTGGTGCAAAGGGGCAGCGGTGGAGTGTTTTTAAGACACAATGCAAGATCAAGGACCGTGCATGTAAGATGATAATTGATGGTGGCAGTTTTACCAACGCCATTAGCAAAGATCTTGTGCAAGGATTGGGTTTGTGTATGTGGCGGCACCGTCGACCGCACCACGTGGAGTGGCTATACAACTCCAAGAAATTAAAGATTACACATAAGGTATGTGTACCATTTGCTGTTGGGGATTATATTGATAAGGTGGATTGTGATGTCTTGCCGATGGACGCTTGTCAGTTGCTATTAGGGAGACCGTGGCAGTTCGATCATGATGTAGCGCATGCAGGAAAATCCAACACATAAACGTTCATGCATTATGGAAGACAACATGTACTGAAACCGATGTCTGATTCTACAATCAAAATAGAATTGCAAGCTCCAAAAAATTTGATGGTACCCAAAATAGACTCGAAACCGAGGATGATTTCATTTGAAGGGAGGGAGGATGATACAGACATGACACCATCAATTGTTAATGCTATCGAAGCTAAGCCAATTAAGGAGGGAAGACATGAAAAGGTTACAAATAATAATGTCAAGCATGCAGTCAGATTACATCGAGGAAATGATGATCATGTACGTCAGTTGTGTGGACCGATAATTAATTCTGTAGTTAGTAGACAAAAGATCAATGAAGTGTTGGATGCCTTAGATTCAAGAGATGCACGTGCATGGTTCTGTACGCATAGTATGAGCAGATTTGGACTATAAGAAAAACAGGACGTGGGGAGGATCGTGATGGGACAGTATGGCAAGAGATCAGGCATGTTTCGATTTTAAACAACAGTTAAAATCATGTCAGCTAATAGATATGCATCAAAGGAGGAAACATGAGATAAAAGAAGATCATGTACGTGACAAGGTGCTGCCAAATTTTAGGACACCTCCTAGATATGTCACGATATGAGTCCTTTCCTTCCAAATCAGTTAGTAGTATTTTATTCCTTTGATTTGTGTCCACTAGTTTGTTACCTGTGTGAGTATCCCTTCTGTTAGGATTTAGTCATTTGTTAGTTTATGTTTTAGACTCCAGATATTTCTTTGCTTTAGGCGTACGAGAGTTGAGCCATATAAAGGCTGGCTTCGGCCGTGTGTACGGAGAACAGTTTTTGAGTTTTATTTCGAGTATGAGATATACAGAAAAACATCCGAGTTACGAGCGATCATATCTTGTGTATTATCTGTGATTTTCCCATCGTGGAAATTTACTAGCAACGGAGGGTTGATCATCACATCGATGCCTACGTGCTGATCCGAGGGGGTCACTATTTTCATTTGCGTATTTTTGTACACAAGTGAAAATTGTTCTTGGAGCTTACGAGGAGTAACAGGGAGACGAGGTGTTGATCGAGCATCGCCGTGAAAGATCAGGCCATCTGCACGCACGAAGTAGCATCTTGCTAGTCCGTGCCTCATCACCATTGGTCGTGGCTCTTAACGAGTTATCGATCCAAAACGGACCCGATAGCTTAACGATGACCCGTTACGGTGGATGCCACGTGTCGGTTACCCTGGATGAAAGCACTTCTATGATGTGCGATTTATCGACATGGAAGTGGACACTTTCGTGATGATAATTTGAGTATTATCACGGAACACTTCTAAGACAACACATGTATGACTATCTCGATTCTGTCATAAAATTGTCATGGATGTACATGCATGACAGAAAATGTGACCTACTGTGACAAACACGTATCATCACGGAAGTGTTTTTTTGTAGTGCATTGTTGCCAGGGTTGTCGGAATCGGGGCTCTAGGGACCCAAAGGTTCAAACTCTGGGGTGCGCTTGTTCCTACCGCCTTACTCTTTCCTGCTACAAATTACAGTGAGGGCTAGCTAGTGGGAGCGGGCCGGTGATACAATAGTTACCTAGGTTTGGGCGAGAATACAAGGGTGGAGGCTCAAGTCGTTGACCCTCTGTGCGGCAGCACCATGTCCTCCTTTTATGTCTATCATGGTCCTCTTCCTCGAAAACATTGGCGGGAAGGGTTGTGACACCATGACAATTTTGAAGGGGGACAGGGGCGCAGTCTATCCTGACAAAAGGTGGTCTTCGTCTGCAAAGCCACCATCAATGATGCGCCGGTGGGCTCAATGATGACCTCTGTCCCGCGAGCCCGTCATCTTGGTCTTCTGGCACTGATCGGGCAACCTTTTGGGGTTGCTTTGGGAACCAGCATGCTGGCCCTACTCCCTTAGCACAAAAGAGGAAAGCATCTTCATCTGCGCTTGCTGGCACGGCCTCTGGCATCGTTCATCGCCACACGTGTCACCCACATGGAGACTCAGGGCCGCGCGACCGGGCTGAGAAGCCCCTGACTTGTCAGCCTCCGGGAAGGGGCCTCGGGAGGCATCCTCGGGAGGCCGCCTCGTGAGAGGGCCTTGCGAGGCTCCTGGTGGCACCTTCCAGACCGCTTGGGACGCCTGCTAACGTGGGACTCATGAGGCAAGGGCCTCGTGAGGTGTCTTGCTCGTGAAGATTGCTAGTGGGCCATCCGCTGGGCCCTCAACACATGTCGTGTCCTGGGCCGAAGGCAGATAGGTCTGGTGATACGTCCATTTTGCATCATGTTTACCTACTGTTATTTATGTTGTTTTATTGCACAATAATGCCTCTTGGAGTAATTCTAATGCCTTTTCTCTCATAATATGCAAGGTATGCACAAAGGAGGAGAATTCTGCCAGCTGTAAATATGGACCTGAAAAAGCTACGTCAGGCTACCTATTCTGCACAACTCCAAATGAGTTGAAACTTTACGAGGATTTTTTATGGCATAAATAAGAATTTTTGGAGTCAATAAGTTCCAGAGGGGGCTCACCAGGTGGGCACAACCCACTTGGGTGCGCCAGGGAGCCCAGGCGCAACCTGGTGGGTTGTGCTCACCCAGGCCCACCTCCAGTTCCCCTCTTGTGGTACATAAGTCATTTGGACCTAGAAAAAAATAAGGATAGGACTTTTGGGATGAAGCGCCGCAGTCTCGAGGCGGAACTTGGGCAGGAGCACTTTTGCACTCCGGTGGAGCGATTCTGCCGAGGGAACTTCCCTCCTGGAGGGGGAAATCATCGTCATCATCATCACCAACAACTATCCCATCTTAGGGAGGGCTATCTTCATCAACATCTTCAACAACACCATCTCATCTCAAACCCTATTTCATCTCGTGTGTTCAATCTTTGTACCGGAACTATACATTGGTGCTTGTGGGTGACTAGTAGTGTGATTACATCTTGTAGTTGATTACTATATGGTTTATTTGGTGGAAGATAATATGTTCAGATCCATTATGCTATTTAATACCCCTCTGATCTTGAGCATGATTATCATTTGTGAGTAGTTACTTTGTTCTTGAGGTCATGGGAGAAATCATGTTGCAAGTAATCATGTGAACTTGATATGTGTTCGATATTTTGATCATATGTATGTTGTGATTCCCTTAGTGGTATCATGTGAACGTTGACTACATGACACTTCACCATATTTGGTCCTAAGGGAATGCATTGTGGAGTAGTTATTAGATGATGGGTTGCGAGAGTGACAGAAGCTTAAACCCTAGTTTATGCGCTATCCCGTAAGGGGACAAGTGGATCCAAAAGTTTAATGCTATGGTTAGAATTTATTCTTAATACTTTTCTCGTAGTTGCGGATGCTGGCGAGGGGGTTAATCATAAGTAGGAGGTTTGTTCAAGTAAGAACAACACCTAAGCAGCGGTCCACCCACATACCAAATTATCAAAGTAGCAAACACAAATTAAGCCAACATGATGAAAGTGACTAGATGAAATTCCCGTCTACCCTTAAGAACACTTTGCTTATTATAAGAGACCAGTTTGGCATGTCCTTTGCCTCAAAAGGATTGGGCTACCTTGCTGCACTTTTGTTACTACTATCGTTACTTGCTCGTTACAAATTATCTTGCTATCAAACTACTCTGTTACCTACAATTTCAGCACTTGCAGACATTACCTTACCGAAAACCGCTTGTCATTTCCTTCTGCTCCTCATTGGGTTCGACACTCTTACTTATCGAAAAGGCTATGATTGACCCCATATACTTGTGGGTCGTCACCTGGGCACCCCCAGTCCCATGGGCCCAACAAGTTTGGAGATCAGTATGCGAGCCAATGCCCATCCAAGCGTGTGATGATTGTTACTGAGGATGGTGTGTATGAACCCACTAGTGTTATGATGAGGAGACTTTGGATCTTATTGTGGGTGAGGAACAAGGTGGAGATGATTCTGAACAAGAGACACAATACATGGCTGCTGAAGATGCTGACAGGTGTGAAAGTTTAGTTGCTCAACGTGTTTTGAGTGAGCAGGTATCACAAGTTGAGAAAAATCAGAGGCAAAAAATTTTCCATACAAAGGGAGTTGTAAAGGAATGTTTTGTACGTGTCATCATAGATGGAGGGTGTTCCAACAACTTGGCTAGCATGGAGATGGTGGATGATGTCTCCTAGAACTACTTCTGTATTTTCCCAAAGAGGAAGGGATGATGCAGTATAGCGATAGTAGGTATTTCCCTCAGTGATGAGACCAAGTTTATCAAACCAATAGGAGAACCTCCTCACAGCATGTAAACAACACCTGCACACAAATAACAAATACTCGCAACCCAATGTGTTAAAGGGGTTGTCAATCCCTTTCGGGTACGGGGCCTCAAGATAGGCAAATAACGTGAGGTAAAAGTGGTAGATAGGATAAATAGATCGTGGAACATATAAATTGCAGCAAGGTATTCTTGTATTTTTGGTTTAATAGATATGAAAATAAAAGCAAAGGAAAATAGCTCGCAAAGGCAAATATGATGAAAAGAGACCCGGGGGTCATAGGTTTCACTAGTGGCTTCTCTCGAGAAAAATAGCAAGCGTTGGGAAAACAATTACTATTGGGCAATTGATAGAACTTCAAATAATCATGACAATATCTAGGCAATGATCATTATATAGGCATCGCGTCCAAGATTAGTAGACTGACTCCTGCCTGCATCTACTAATATTACTCCACACATCGACCGTTATCCAGCATGCATCTAGTGTATTAAGTTCATGGGAAAATGGAGTAATGGAATAAGAACGATGACATGATGTAGACAAGACCTATTTATTTAGAAATAGACCCCATCTTGTTATCCTTAATAGCAACGATGCACACATGTCATTTCCCTTTCTGTCAATGGGATCAAGCACCGTAAGATCAAACCCATCACAAAGCACCTCTTCCCATTGCAAGATAAATAGATCAAGTTTGCCAAACAAAACCCAAATATCGGAGAAGAAATATGAGGCTATAATCAATCACGCATATAAGAGATCAAAGAAGACTCAAATAACTTTCATGTAGAAAAACATTGTCAGGACCCCGACTCGATGTCACATCGATCTAGCCGGTAACACCTCATATCACTTTGCGGCCTCACGCACGGTATTCCCACGGGAGTCGCCTTACCTTTGCCCGGGACCGTTTGCGCCTTTTGGCTCACGTATATGATAGTGTCGCTAGCATCCATATGATAAGGAGCCCGGGCTGACATGACTAGTCGTAAACCCAAAGTGGCACAGACTTACAGGGACAGGCATCCATGACCCAGCTCCGAACGTGTCGGTCATCAGCAAATGGGTCCGGGCTGTAGCACTGGGCTAGCAGGACTCCGGTAAACCGGGCTGTAGCGGGCTAACAGGACTCTGGTACTCAAAGCGTGACATTTCCCCGAAGGGACAGACACAGGAACGAAGAAGGACACATGCCGGCCAGCCTAAGTGTTCCAGAGCAGTAGCAAGCTACCATGGCTCAGCGGTAACACTAGGAGACATTTCCCGGTAAGAGAGGCTACTAAAGATAAACAACTAGATAGTCAGATCCCACACATACCAAGCATTTCAATCATACACACAATATGCTCGATATGTGCAAATACAACGAAGCATCACAACATGACTCTACGACACAAGTACTTTATTTAAGGCTCAGGGAGCCATACATAACATACACAAAGGTACGGGTCTCACGACCCAACATACAAGTCATACAGTCATACAAACCAGCAGCGGAAGTACATTGTCTGAGTACAGACAACTAGTAAAATAAAAGAGGCTTGGAAAGCCTAGCTATACTACGTGGTCCATCACAAGCTCAGGGTCACCACCTGGGTCTTTAGCCTACTCGTTGATGTCAACGTCTACATAGAACCCATCAGAAGGGGTTGCAGCGTCTTCTGTAAAAATGTAGATTATAGCAACATGAGTACAAAGGTACTCAGCAAGACTTACATCAGATCCTACATACATGCATATTATCAAGAAGGGTTGGTGGAGTTATTGCAGCAAGCCAGCTTTGACTCTTGGCTAGACTATCCTACGATACTCCAACTTGAAATGGTTTTGCGCACACGAGTCCACTACTCACCACTTCAATACACTACCGAGGATCCACCTCCGTCTTCCTACGGAAGAGCCATCCTCGGCACTCACACTTATCTTGAGGCTTTTAGTAGTTTCCATTTACTTGTCTATGAACTGTATCGGCAACCAAGTAGTCCTTTACCGCGGACGCGGCTATTCGAATAGATCATGTTAACCCTGCAGGGGTGTACTTCTTCATACACGCTCTCACCACTTACCGTCGTTTACACGACATGTACTCGGCAACCTTCAAGCGGAAGCCCAACGTGGGTGTCGGCCACGACCTACCTAATCACCTAAGCCTCCAGTCCAGGTTTATCGCCTATTCAGGTTCCATCCGCAGGGAGTCCGGCCGAGGTTTCCCATACGGCCCCGAACGATGTGAACAGGGTTCCCGAGATACCTAACGGGTATTCGGTACACCCGGCCACGTACCTACCGCATCACAGCCCACCCCTACGGTCAGCGCTGTCCACGGCCTCCAGTAGGCTACAAACACCAGAAACTACTTGCAACTCCTGGACGGAGAACTAGGGTGAATAAGAAGCCGAGAGGGTCCATTGGTTTCGGGCCCAATGCATGGTAGTAGCTGATTCTTAAATCACACATACAGATCTCAGTGCTTAAGGTCGGCTTCAATGAAACAACCCACCATGTACTCCTACATGGCCTCTCATCGATACCTTTACCAAATCGTGTTCACCACACCACTCTCATTACCGACATAATCATTTCACTCTAGCCCATCACCCAGATGAACCAGACCTGACACGACTCTAAGCATAGCAGGCATAGCAAGGTAGGAACAACACATACATATGGCTCAATCAACTCCTACACATGCTAGTGGGTTTCATCTAGTTACTGTGGCAATGACAGGTCATGCAGAGGAAATGGGTTCAACTACCGTAGCACACAGCAGTTTGAAACGCGTTGTCTTAATGCAGTAAAAGAGAGCAGGAGCGAGAACATGGGATTGTATCGATATGATCAAATGGTTGGTTGCTTGCCTGATGGTTCGATGCACTGATACGGTTCTTCGTTAGGGTAATCACGGTACTCCTCGGAGGCAGAACCTGTCGCAAAGGACACCGATACACAACATCACCAAACAATGTGCAACAATATGATGCATGCATGAAACATGGCAATATGAGTGTGTTGGGCTAATGCAACTAAAACCAGAAGGGTTTGAACAAATTTGAATCAAAGATTCAAATTTCAAACTCAAACATGGCCTTTTAAAGTGCTTTTCCTTGTTCTGCTTGAAACATCAATTTAACTTGTTTGATCATGCATGAAAATAGTACAGATGGATAGATTGGATTTTTCTGATCATTTTTCATATATAATTTGTCCAATTTGGAGTTACAGAATAAAAGTTATGAATTTTTGAAGTTTAAATAATATTCTGGAATTTCCTGATTAAATTTAAATCCAGAAATTATAATTATTGCGCCAGCATGACGTCAGCATGACGTCAGTGGTCAACTGCGGCTGTCTGGGGTCAAACCTGACGTGTGGGGTCCACACGTCAGTGACAGGGGGGTTAAACAGGGTTAGTTTAATCCTAATTAGGGGTTAGTGGCGCTGGGGGCCCACTGTCAGTGTCAGGGGGTTAACCATTAGTGGTTAGCACTAATCCTAATTAGCTACAGGGCTGGGCCCACCTGTCAGGGACTCAGGGGGGGTCCTGCCGTGGTCAAAGTGGGTCAAACCCACCGGCGACGTGACGCCGGCGAGGCCCGAGACGGCGGCGCGACGCGGGATCGCGCTACAGGGCACGGGCGAGGCCGTGCTTGGGCTCGTTGGAAAGCTCTTGCTCCCGCGCGTCGAACGGTGGCCGTGGCTGGGCCTGGGGTGGCCGGAGTCGACGGCGGCGAGCTCGGCTGCGGCCGCCGGAGTTCGGGTGCGGTCGGGATCGGTGTTGCAGGGGGTTTGGGGAGGCGTTAGTGCGTGCTGCGTGCTCCTAGTGAGGTGTGGAGCACGATAGTGTGCTCGGTTGGGTGCTACGGTGACCGTGGCCACGACGGCGACATCGCCGGCGGCGTGGAGCTCTCGGCCAAGGTGGGGCTAGGGCCTAGAGATCGAACGAGACCAGGGGAGAAGGGGGAAACGACTCGGGGGCTCACCGCGGAGCTGCAGGGATGGTTAGCGGGCTCGGGGACGCGCTGGAGACGGCAAATTTGACGGCGACGATGGTCGGAGCCCGAAGAGGGGAACGGCGACGTGGCGGCGATGCAGGGCTTCCGGGGAGCTGTGGGTCGGTGGAGAGGGAAGAGGGGGTCGAGGCGGAGCTCCTGAGCTAGTCGGGGGAGCGAGGGGTGGCCGGAGACGGCTGCTGTGGCGAACGGCGGCGAGGGTGGTGTTCGGCCGTGTGAGAGAGAGAGCGAGGGAGAGGAGGGAAGAGCCGGGGGAGAGTGAGAGAGAGCAGGGGGGAGGCGTGGCGTCGTCCAGGGCATCGAGGCGAGGAGGGGAGGGCAGGCAGGCAGGGAGAGAGGTGGCGTGGCGCGGTGGCGCGCGCGCGCGCCGGCCACACTCCCCTCCCTCTGTCGGGACGAAGACGACAGAGGAGGGAGGTGGGCTGGGCCGGCTGCTGGCTGGGCCGGCCAGCTGGCTGGGCTGCACAGGGAGGAGCCCAGGTAAGCTTCTCCCTTTTATTTTTTTTCTGTTTTCTAATTTCTGACATTTGTTTTGATTTAAATAAGATATTAAATCATTTATTTAACTTATGCCAATTTTTGCAGGAGCTATATATATTATTCCAGAGCTCCTTTATATTTGGCATAATATTTGGACATATATTAATATATATAATTAATATATTTCCAATGCAAATATTTATGCATTAATTCCAAATGCCCAAAATAAATACCTATGAGCTCTTAAAAATATTGGTTTGATTTTTATCTCTGTCCAATATTTTCAGAGAGCAACATGAGCATTTTCTTGGACCCTTTTGGAGAAATTTTTATTTGGGTCATTTTCAAAATGATTCTGAGGGTTTCACAGATCCCCATTTCAAGTTTCTGATGAAAGAGTAAACATGATGCAACACTCTAATGCATGGCTAACTAGGATGTGACAACTCACCCCCACTCAAAAGAATCTCGTCCCGAGATTTGGGTTCCTCCGGGAAGAAGGCGGGATACTCGAGTCGAAGACGATCCTCCCTTTCCCAGGTTGCTTCATCCTCAGAATGGTGCGACCATTGAACTTTGAGAAACTTGATATTATGACGTCGGGTGGTACGTTCGGCCTGATCGAGGATACGAATGGGGTACTCTCGATATGTAAGATTATCTTGGAGATCAAGCGTTTCGTGGTCCACTTCACGGATAGGATCCGAGAAGCAACGCCTGAGTTGAGAAACGTGGAAGACATCGTGGACTCTGGAGAGGTGCGGAGGTAGTTCCAACTGGTAGGCAACTTCTCCTCGTTTGGCGAGAATGCGAAAAGGTCCAATGTAACGAGGAGCCAATTTGCCTTTGATACCGAAACGATGGGTTCCCTTCAGAGGGGTGACCCGAAGATAAGCCTTCTCGTCAACCTCGAAAGTCATAGCCTTATGTTTTCGGTCATATTGACTCTTTTGACGAGATTGGGCTGTTTTCAACTTTTCACGAACGATGCGAACTTGTTCTTCTGCTTCCTGAATCATGTCCGGGCCAAAGAATTGTCTTTCCCCGGTCTCTGACCAGTTAAGGGGTGTTCGACACCGTCGTCCATAGAGAACTTCAAAAGGGGCTTTACCCAAGCTAGATTGATAGCTGTTGTTGTAAGCGAATTCGGCAAATGGAAGGCACTTCTCCCAGTCCATTCCGAATGAGATAACAGAGGCTCGAAGCATGTCTTCTAGAATCTGGTTGACGCGTTCCACTTGACCACTCGACTGAGGGTGGAAGGCGGTGCTAAAGGAGAGACGAGTCCCCATAGCATTTTGGAAACTTTCCCAAAATCGAGAGGTGAAAAGACTTCCTCGATCCGAGTTAATTTCCAAAGGAACACCATGGAGGGACACTATTCGGGAGATGTATAAGTCTGCCAGCTGACTAGCGGTTATACTCTCACGAACAGGTAAGAAATGGGCTACTTTGGAAAGACGATCGACAACGACGAAGATAGCATTATTCCCTCTCTTGGTCCTGGGAAAACCGGTAATGAAATCCATACCAATTTTATCCCATTTCCATTCAGGAATAGCTAAGGGTTGAAGGGTGCCAGCAGGCCGTTGGTGCTCTGCTTTTACACGACGACAGACGTCGCAATTTGCAATATACTGAGCAATTTCTCTCTTCATCCTAGTCCACCAGAACCTCTGGCGTAGGTCCTGATACATCTTAGTACTACCGGGATGAATGGTGAGAGGAGATTCATGAGCTTCCTTAAGGATTAATCGCCTTAGGTTGCGCACTTTGGGAACCACTAGTCGATTCCCGAAGTATACGACTCCTTGATCATTAATGGAGAAACAATTCGCAATTCCTTTCTGAATGTTTCTCTTGATGCGGGAGATTCCCGGATCTACCTTCTGTGCTTTGATAATTTGATCCGTAAGGGTAGGTTTTGCCACCAAGGTGGAAAGAAAACCTTGAGGTACAATGTGAAGGTTAAGCTTCCGAAATTCCTCATGGAGAAGCGGTTGACTTTGTTGTAACATCAGGTTGTTACAATAAGATTTACGACTTAGCGCATCAGCCATGACGTTGGCTTTCCCTGGGGTATAGGTTATTCCTAAGTCGAAGTCTGTGATCAATTCAACCCAACGTCTTTGCCTGAGATTCAGATCCGGTTGGGTGAAAATGTACTTCAGACTTTGGTGATCAGTGAATATTTCGCAACGATTACCGAGGAGGTAATGTCGCCAGGTCTTAAGTGCATAGACTACGGCTGCAAGCTCTAGATCATGAGTAGGATAATTCTCCTCATGTGGGTGCAATTGCCGTGAAGCGTAAGCAATTACGTGTCGATCTTGCATGAGAATGCAACCTAGTCCTTGTCGCGAGGCGTCGCAGTAGATAACAAAGTCCTTGGAGAAGTCTGGCGGTACCAGCACGGGAGCAGAGGTCAGGCGTCTTTTCAGTTCCTGAAAGCTGTGCTCACATTGTGGAGTCCATTCGAACTTTTTATCTTTCTTGAGGAGTTCGGTTAGAGGTTTAGCAACTTTGGAGAAGTTCTCGACAAAGCGACGACAATAGCTCGCTAAGCCTAGAAAACTCCGAACTTGCTTGACCGATTCAGGTGGAGTCCAATTAAGGACGGCTTGAACTCGCTCAGGGTTAACAGCAATACCTTTACCAGATATTACATGACCCAGATAGGTCACTTCTGACAACCAGAATTCACATTTAGAAAATTTGGCATAAAGGCGATGCTCTCGAAGTTTCTTCAACACTAGCCTTAAATGTTCGGCATGTTCTTCCTCGTTCTTGGAGTAGATGAGTATATCATCGAGGTAAACCACGACGAATTTATCCAAATACTCCATGAAGATTGAGTTCATTAACCGAGAAAAGGTGGCTGGAGCGTTGGTTAAACCGAAGGACATGACGGTGTACTCGTATTGGCCATAACGAGTAACAAAGGCCGTTTTAGGAATGTCCCCGTTTCTGATTTTGATTTGATGGTAGCCCAACCTCAAATCCATCTTGGAGAAGACTGAGGATCCAGCGAGCTGATCATACAGATCGTTGATCCTGGGAAGTGGATATTTGTTCTTGATTGTGACCAAATTGACAGGTCGGTAATCTACAACCATCCGGTCCGTACCATCCTTCTTCTTGACGAATAGGACGGGGCAAGCCCACGGAGATGAACTAGGGCGGATGAAACCCTTTTTCAAGGATTCATCGAGTTGTTTCTTAAGCTCGGCTAGTTCTAGTGGTGCCATCTTATAAGGTCTTCTAGCAATCGGAACGGTTCCGGGGATGAGGTCGATTACGAACTCAACATCCCTGTCAGGTGGAACACCTGGCAATTCCTCTGGAAAGACATCCGGGAAGTCACGGACTACCGGAATGTCCTCAAGGTCTGGCAAAGGGCTGGCGTTAAGAGAATATAATTGTCGCTTGGCTATTCGGGTCAAGACATTGACTATCTTCCCCGAAGGATGGGTGAGTTGAACAGTCCTAGAGAAGCAATCAATTTTGGCTTGATGAGCTGACATCCAGTCCATACCCAAAATGATATTAATATCTGAAGATTTAAGGGCTATCAAAGACGCGAGAAAAACAAGTCTGTCGACTTGGATTTCATTTCCATAACTTACCCTAGAGGTCTGCCATCTAGAACCAGGGGTAGAAATTTCCATAGTGGATGGCATGTCACAGAATGCAACGTTATGCAAACGAGCATAATTTTCGGATATAAAAGAATGAGAGGCTCCTGTATCGAAAAGAACAGATGCCGGGTGGCAATTTACAAGAAGCGTACCGAGAACGACGTTGGGATCCTCTTGAGCTTCTTCGGCAGAGATACAGTTGACATGGCCACGTGAAGCGGTGACCGGTTTGGCGTGGAATATTTTCCCTGTCGGCTTGCCACGGCCAACAGCTTTAGCAGATTGGTTGGGGTTGGTCTGAGGACACTCACGCATATAGTGACCAGATTCCCCACACTTGAAACAAGTCACGGAACTGGTACGTGGAGGAGCATTATTGATTGGACCCCCATAGGGCTTGGCTGGAGCAGACTGTTGAACGGGGCGAGGCGCCTGGAAAGATGGCCTCGGTGTGAACCTGGGTGGCAGGGCGGTGTTGGGTACCCACACGCGGCGCTTCTGAGGACCAGCACCGGATGAGGAACCCATATCACGGCCATGCTTGCGTGTTGCGTCATAGTCAGTCTGACCAGTTTCAGCACTGATGGCTTTATTGACAAGTTTCTGAAAAGATGTGCACTCATGCAGACGGAGGTCGCGGCGAAGCTCAGGACTAAGTCCCTTACGGAACCTTGCTTGCTTCTTGGCGTCAGTAGAAACTTCCTCGGTTGCATATCGTGCGAGATTACCAAACTCCCTGCTATAAACATCCACAGAAAGTCGGCCTTGGGTGAAATTGCAGAATTCCTCACGTTTACGGTCCATGAGACCCTCCGGAATGTGATGTTCACGGAAAGCCTCGCTGAACTCAGCCCAAGTAGTGACATGGCCCGCTGGGCGCATAGCTCCATAATTCTCCCACCATAGACTGGCGGGGCCTTCAAGATGATATGCAGCAAAGGTGACCTTGTCAGCCTCCGCTACCAGCGCGGAACGCAGTTTGTGAGAGATACTGCGAAGCCAGTCATCAGCGTCGAGAGGCTCGACGGAGTGGTGGAACGTGGGTGGATGTAATTTGATAAAATCACTGAGTGACACCACGTTAGTCCTCTGATGGTGTGCTGTGTTCTGTTCAATACGCTCCAACAAACGGTTGGTCTCCCGCTTGTTTCTCTCAGCTTCCATCATAACCTCGGCTAGTGAAGGAGGATGAGGCAGATTTGCATCCCTGACTTCACTGCCTTCGGCCTGCTCTTGAGGAGCAGGGTTAGTGCGCGTGTTGACCATCCTAGGTAAACAAGACAATGATTTAGTCAGGATGATAAAATTCCGACATAGGACACATAATGTAAGGAATAACTCGGAATGCAAGATGATCATCCGTATGACATGGTAGATACAGAAACTGCTTCTTTTATTCCATCGTCATACACACCATACAGGGTTTAGTACAAGACCAAACAAAGTACTAATACGGTGAAAAGAGGATTACATCTCATCGGAGGCATCCCAAGCTCCTATACATTATTTTTCTACACCTCCGGAAAGAGTACAAACTAGGTCATATCCCACGAGTCACGCGGGACGATAGAAGACACAGCTAGTGCGAACTAGTGATACTACCACTAACTCAGACCGATCCGTAGTAGTCCTCGTAGAAGTCACCTCCATAGCCTGGAAGCTCAACATGATCATCCGGAAACAGACGGTCTCGCGGAGCTTGTGGACCATAGGGGCTAGGATGAGGCCTTGGACCAACAGACGGTGGCCTGCGGGGACCGCGAGGTGGGGTGATGCCTCCTACATCACGCCAAACCATCACGTCCGGCAGAGCAGATCTCACAGGATAGAGATCGCGCATATCTGAATATCCAGCTTGCACCGCCGGTGCGAACCGAGTCAAAGTGGCCCAGTGGTCAGCACGGGTATTGAAGAGCTCTAACCTCAAGGCCCGATTTTCACGGTCCTTATCCTCGAGCATCTCAGCAGTGGTGCGAGTCCGTGAATCCTCCTGAGTGGGGTCAGCATAAATAGCCTGGAGATACCCTTGTGCTCCCGGAAGTGATCCTGGCATATACCGGAAATCAGAGTCCCGAAATAAACCAGATCTGACTCGCATAATGGTCATCATAGAGTAGGCGGCGTCCTGCACAGCCATCTCAATAGTAACCCCGAGTCCATAGGAGCAGTGAAGAGGCTCGGTGGATCCAGGATAAGATGGAAATATCCTGACAGTGCAGAGATACTGGCTTTGGTTAAAGTCTCGGAATTGCTCTTCGACCGTGTACTCGGGATACCAGCGGTATCCAGCCTCAGTCATTACCCTGACCAACTTGGCAGTATGGCCGGGTACATCTAGACATCGAGTCAGGCGAACCACTTGATTGAGGTCGCGAGTGGCCATCTGAAAGCACAATCATAATGCAAAGGCATTAGAATTTCTAGCAAAATTTCGGCAGCATAACAGCTGTAAATGCTCAAAAAGGATTTTGAGACATTTGACAAAGGATTTCGTACACACTCAACATCATCATATCAAAGTTCTGAAACCATTCTAGCAACATAATGTGGTAGTAGAACTGAACTAGGCTTGTAACCATCAAACTTATAAGGTACTACTGATTAGTAACTCGTGATCCTGATAGAGAGAACAGATCCTAATTCCTTAACCCCCGGTGGAAGAATGGACTGACTCAGATCAGAAAGTCATAAGATAAAGGAGTAAAAAGAGCCTTACGTTCCAACCCACAAACAATTCCCCTACATATAACTAAAGAATTTCTAGACTCAACATCGACCAGTTTGGCTTGGAGAACCTACAGGCAGTCCGGCTCTGATGCCAACGCTGTCAGGACCCCGACTCGATGTCACATCGATCTAGCCGGTAACACCTCATATCACTTTGCGGCCTCACGCACGGTATTCCCACGGGTGTCGCCTTACCTTTGCCCGGGACCGTTTGCGCCTTTTGGCTCACGTATATGATAGTGTCGCTAGCATCCATATGATAAGGAGCCCGGGCTGACATGACTAGTCGTAAACCCAAAGTGGCACAGACTTACAGGGACAGGCATCCATGACCCAGCTTCGAACGTGTCGGTCATCAGCAAATGGGTCCGGGCTGTAGCACTGGGCTAGCAGGACTCCGGTAAACCGGGCTGTAGCGGGCTAACAGGACTCCGGTACTCAAAGCGTGACATTTCCCCGAAGGGACAGACACAGGAACGAAGAAGGACACATGCCGGCCAGCCTAAGTGTTCCAGAGCAGTAGCAAGCTACCATGGCTCAGCGGTAACACTAGGAGACATTTCCCGGTAAGAGAGGCTACTAAAGATAAACAACTAGATAGTCAGATCCCACACATACCAAGCATTTCAATCATACACACAATATGCTCGATATGTGCAAATACAACGAAGCATCACAACATGACTCTACGACACAAGTACTTTATTTAAGGCTCAGGGAGCCATACATATCATACACAAAGGTACGGGTCTCACGACCCAACATACAAGTCATACAGTCATACAAACCAGCAGCGGAAGTACATTGTCTGAGTACAGACAACTAGTAAAATAAAAGAGGCTTGGAAAGCCTAGCTATACTACGTGGTCCATCACAAGCTCAGGGTCACCACCTGGGTCCTTAGCCTACTCGTTGATGTCAACGTCTACATAGAACCCATCAGAAGGGGTTGCAGCGTCTTCTGTAAAAATGTAGATTATAGCAACATGAGTACAAAGGTACTCAGCAAGACTTACATCAGATCCTACATACATGCATATTATCAAGAAGGGTTGGTGGAGTTATTGCAGCAAGCCAGCTTTGACTCTTGGCTAGACTATCCTACGATACTCCAACTTGAAATGGTTTTGCGCACACGAGTCCACTACTCACCACTTCAATACACTACCGAGGATCCACCTCCGTCTTCCTACGGAAGGGCCATCCTCGGCACTCACACTTATCTTGAGGCTTTTAGTAGTTTCCATTTACTTGTCTATGAACTGTATCGGCAACCAAGTAGTCCTTTACCGCGGACGCGGCTATTCGAATAGATCATGTTAACCCTGCAGGGGTGTACTTCTTCATACACGCTCTCACCACTTACCGTCGTTTACACGACATGTACTCGGCAACCTTCAAGCGGAAGCCCAACGTGGGTGTCGGCCACGACCTACCTAATCACCTAAGCCTCCAGTCCAGGTTTATCGCCTATTCAGGTTCCATCCGCAGGGAGTCCGGCCGAGGTTTCCCATACGGCCCCGAACGATGTGAACAGGGTTCCCGAGATACCTAACGGGTATTCGGTACACCCGGCCACGTACCTACCGCATCACAGCCCACCCCTACGGTCAGCGCTGTCCACGGCCTCCAGTAGGCTACAAACACCAGAAACTACTTGCAACTCCTGGACGGAGAACTAGGGTGAATAAGAAGCCGAGAGGGTCCATTGGTTTCGGGCCCAATGCATGGTAGTAGCTGATTCTTAAATCACACATACAGATCTCAGTGCTTAAGGTCGGCTTCAATGAAACAACCCACCATGTACTCCTACATGGCCTCTCATCGATACCTTTACCAAATCGTGTTCACCACACCACTCTCATTACCGACATAATCATTTCACTCTAGCCCATCACCCAGATGAACCAGACCTGACACGACTCTAAGCATAGCAGGCATAGCAAGGTAGGAACAACACATACATATGGCTCAATCAACTCCTACACATGCTAGTGGGTTTCATCTAGTTACTGTGGCAATGACAGGTCATGCAGAGGAAAAGGGTTCAACTACCGTAGCACACAGCAGTTTGAAACGCGTTGTCTTAATGCAGTAAAAGAGAGCAGGAGCGAGAACATGGGATTGTATCGATATGATCAAATGGTTGGTTGCTTGCCTGATGGTTCGATGCACTGATACGGTTCTTCGTTAGGGTAATCACGGTACTCCTCGGAGGCAGAACCTGTCGTAAAGGACAGCGATGCACAAACATCACCAAACAATATGCGACAATATGATGCATGCATGAACATGGCAATATGAGTGTGTTGGGCTAATGCAACTAAAACCAGAAGGGTTTGAACAAATTTGAATCAAAGATTCAAATTTCAAACTCAAACATGGCCTTTTAAAGTGCTTTTCCTTGTTCTGCTTAAAACATCAATTTAACTTGTTTGATCATGCATGAAAATAGTACAGATGGATAGATTGGATTTTTCTGATCATTTTTCATATATAATTTGTCCAATTTGGAGTTACAGAATAAAAGTTATGAATTTTTGAAGTTTAAATAATATTCTGGAATTTCCTGATTAAATTTAAATCCAGAAATTATAATTATTGCGCCAGCATGACGTCAGCATGACGTCAGTGGTCAACTGCGGCTGTCTGGGGTCAAACCTGACGTGTGGGGTCCACACGTCAGTGACAGGGGGGTTAAACAGGGTTAGTTTAATCCTAATTAGGGGTTAGTGGCGCTGGGGGCCCACTGTCAGTGTCAGGGGGTTAACCATTAGTGGTTAGCACTAATCCTAATTAGCTACAGGGCTGGGCCCACCTGTCAGGGACTCAGGGGGGGTCCTGCCGTGGTCAAAGTGGGTCAAACCCACCGGCGACGTGACGCCGGCGAGGCCCGAGACGGCGGCGCGACGCGGGATCGCGCTACAGGGCACGGGCGAGGCCGTGCTTGGGCTCGTTGGAAAGCTCTTGCTCCCGCGCGTCGAACGGTGGCCGTGGCTGGGCCTGGGGTGGCCGGAGTCGACGGCGGCGAGCTCGGCTGCGGCCGCCGGAGTTCGGGTGCGGTCGGGATCGGTGTTGCAGGGGGTTTGGGGAGGCGTTAGTGCGTGCTGCGTGCTCCTAGTGAGGTGTGGAGCACGATAGTGTGCTCGGTTGGGTGCTACGGTGACCGTGGCCACGACGGCGACATCGCCGGCGGCGTGGAGCTCTCGGCCAAGGTGGGGCTAGGGCCTAGAGATCGAACGAGACCAGGGGAGAAGGGGGAAACGACTCGGGGGCTCACCGCGGAGCTGCAGGGATGGTTAGCGGGCTCGGGGACGCGCTGGAGACGGCAAATTTGACGGCGACGATGGTCGGAGCCCGAAGAGGGGAACGGCGACGTGGCGGCGATGCAGGGCTTCCGGGGAGCTGTGGGTCGGTGGAGAGGGAAGAGGGGGTCGAGGCGGAGCTCCTGAGCTAGTCGGGGGAGCGAGGGGTGGCCGGAGACGGCTGCTGTGGCGAACGGCGGCGAGGGTGGTGTTCGGCCGTGTGAGAGAGAGAGCGAGGGAGAGGAGGGAAGAGCCGGGGGAGAGTGAGAGAGAGCAGGGGGGAGGCGTGGCGTCGTCCAGGGACATCGAGGCGAGGAGGGGAGGGCAGGCAGGCAGGGAGAGAGGTGGCGTGGCGCGGTGGCGCGCGCGCGCGCCGGCCACACTCCCCTCCCTCTGTCGGGACGAAGACGACAGAGGAGGGAGACGGGCTGGGCCGCCTGCTGGCTGGGCCGGCCAGCTGGCTGGGCTGCACAGGGAGGAGCCCAGGTAAGCTTCTCCCTTTTATTTTTTTTCTGTTTTCTAATTTCTGACATTTGTTTTGATTTAAATAATATATTAAATCATTTATTTAACTTATGCCAATTTTTGCAGGAGCTATATATATTATTCCAGAGCTCCTTTATATTTGGCATAATATTTGGACATACATTAATATATATAATTAATATATTTCCAATGCAAATATTTATGCATTAATTCCAAATGCCCAAAATAAATACCTATGAGCTCTTAAAAATATTGGTTTGATTTTTATCTCTATCCAATATTTTCAGAGAGCAACATGAGCATTTTCTTGGACCCTTTTGGAGAAATTTTTATTTGGGTCATTTCCAAAATGATTCTGAGGGTTTCACAGATCCCCATTTCAAGTTTCTGATGAAAGAGTAAACATGATGCAACACTCTAATGCATGGCTAACTAGGATGTGACAAACATAGATTTGATCATAAACTCAAAGTTCATCGGATCCCAACGAACACACTACAAAAAGGCTTACATCACATGGATCTCCAAGATACCATTGTATTGATAATCAAGAGAGAGAGAGAGAGAGAGAGAAGCCATCTAGCTACTAACTACGGACCCGTAGGTCTACAAAGAACTACTCACGCATCATCGGAAGGCACCAATGGAAGAAGTGAACCCCTCCGTGATGGTGTCTAGATTGAATCTGGTGGTTCTGGACTCTACGGCGGCTGGAATTGATTTTCGTCGACTCCCCTAGGGTTTCTGAAATATTGGGGTATTTATAGAGCAAAGAGGTGGTTTAGGGGGCACTCGAGGTGGGCACAACCCACCTGGGTGCGCGTGGGCCCCCAAACGCGCCCTGTGGGTTGTTCTCCCCTTAGAGCACCCCCAGGTGCTTTCGTGGCCCACTGGATGTCTTCTGGCACAAAAAAATCCTCAAGAAGTTTCGCTGCGTTTGGACTCCGTTTGATATTGATTTCCTGCGATGTAAAAAACATGCAGAAAACCGAAACTGGCACTGGGCACTATGTCAATAGGTTAGTACCAAAATATGATATAAAATGGCTATAAAATGATTGTAAAACATCCAAGAATGATAATATAACAGCATGGAACAATCAAAAATGATAGATATGTTGGAGATGTATCAGCATCCCCAAGCTTAATTCCTGCTCGTCCTCGAGTAGGTAAATGATAAAAACGGAATTTCTGATGTGGAATGCTACCTAACATGTTCATCACATTTCTTTTCTTTATAGCATGGACATTTGGACTTTTATATGATTGAAAGCAATAGTCTAGTTTTGACATGAAGACTTAATACTCAGGCATATCAACAAGCAACCATGTCTTTCAAAATATCAACACTAAAGCAAGTTATCCCTAGCCCATTATGCTCAATCATTGATCCATTCATGAAACACACTCGAATATTAGCTACACCCAATGCTCAAATACGATCATAGGATAATGCCCCTTACTTGGTGCTTTATAAGAGAAGATGGAGACTCAAATCCAAAATAAAAATTGCATAAGTAAAAGAAAGGCCCTTCGCGGAGGGAAGTAGGGATTTCTAGAGGTGCCAGAGCTCAAAGCTTAAACTGAGAGATAAAAATATTTTTGAGAGGCATACTTTTCCCACCAACGAAAACGACTTAGAGCTCCCAACACTTTCCATGCTAGATACATCATAGGCGGTTCCCAAATAGAAAATAAAGTTTATTCCTTTTTCCACCATTACTTTCACTTTCCATGGCTAGCCGAATCCACAGTTGCCCTCCATACCAACACTTTCCAAGGAATTTATTCTTTGACAACATAAAGTAAATTCATTTTTCATTTTGGGACTGAGCATCCCTAATACCTTTGATGTACTCTCGTGCAATGACAAGTGAATAAACACTCATCATGAGAATAACACATCTAGCATGGAAAATATTGGCCACCCTTCACTGCCTCGCGGGCGGTAGAGCACACAAAAGAGAAGTTTATTCTGAAAATTAGAGATGGCACATGCAAATTTGCTTAGAATGGCTTGGAAATACCACATCTAGGTAGGTATAGTGGACTCATAAGTTAAAACTGGTTTAAAGGGTTTTGGATGCACAAGTAGTGATCATACTTAGTGCAAAATGAAGGCTAGCAAAAATATTGAGAAGCGACCAACCAAAAAGCAAAAAATCTCGTACCCAAGCATTAAACATAAGTAACACCGAATAATGCACCACAAGTAGGATATAAATTTCATTGCATAACTATTGACTTTTGTGCTTGCATAAGGAATCACAAACCTTAACATCAATATTCTTACTAAAGCACAATTACTCATTAACGTGACTCACATATCATATCGTCATATCTCAAAACCATTACTAAGAATCAAGTTTATTTTGTCCATTGATCTTTATGAAACTTTTTATTATATCCTCCTTGGATATCTACTTTGGGACTATTTTCATATGTTGCTTTTGATAAGCTCAAACAAATATAAGTGAAGAACATGAGCATAATTTTCTCTCTCAAAATAATCTAAGTGAAGCAATAGAGAATTTCTGAAATTTTACTAACTCCCAAATAAATCTAAGTGAAGCATGAGAGCAATTACATGGCTCTAAAAATTTAAGTGAAGCATAGGAGCAAGCATAGCATAATATTTGGCTCTCTCAAAAAGGTGTGTTCAGCAAGGATTCAACACTTAAGACACAAAGCAAAAAAGAAAAGACTCATATCATACAAGACTCTCCAAGCAAAACTCATAATATGTGACGAATAATGATATAGTTTCAAGTAAAATACCAATGGTTGTTAGAAGAAAGCGGGGATGCCACTCGGGGGCATCCCCAAGCTTAGTTGCTTGCTACTTCTTTGAATATTATCTTGGTGTGCCTTGGGCATCCCCAAGCTTAGCCTTTTGCTAATCCTTATTCCTTCATCCATCGTAAGATCACCCAAAACTTGAAAACTTCAATCACACAAAACCCAACAAAACCTTCGTGAGATCCGTTAGTATAAGAAAGCAAACCACTACTATAAGTACTGTTGTAAACCTATTCTTATTTTGTTTTTGCATTATATCTACTGTGTTCCAGCTTTTCTACGGAAAAAACTCATCAAAGAAAACCATAGAATCATCAAAACAAGCACACAACACAAAGAAAACAGAATCTATCAAAAACAGAACAGTCTGTAGCAATCTGAATATTTCGAATACTTCTGTAACTCCAAAAATTCTAAAAAAAATTGGATTGACGTGAGAAATTTGTCTATTAATCTTCTGGAAATAGAATAAACTCAAAAGAACTTTTCTGTTAAAAATGACAAATAATCTCGTGAGCGTAAAGGTTACTGTTTACAGCAAGATCAAATCAACTTCCACCCAAATCTTCCCAAAGGCCTTGCTTGGCACAAACACTAATTAAAACACACAAAAAACGCAATCATGACAGTAGCATAATTTTTCTAACACACAAGAACAAAAAGCAAAAAGCAAAAAATAAATTTTATTCATTGGGTTGCCTCCCAATAAGCGCTATCGTTTTATGCCCCTAGCTAGGCATAACGCATAGGATCTAAGTTTTGTCATCTTTGGTTCTAGATCCATAGGATGACCTCATGATTGATTCATATGGTGGCCTAATTCTTGTTCTAGGGAAGTGTTCCATACCCTTTCTTAGTGGAAATTGAAATTTAATATTGCCTTCTTTCATATCGATCACGACACCAATAGTACGTAAAAACGGTCTACCAAGAATAATTGGATAAGACGGATTGCAATCAATATCAAGAACAATGAAATCTATGGGCACATAATTCCTATTTGCAAGAATAAGAATATCATTAATTCTTCCCATAGGCTTTTTAATAGTAGAATCCGCCAAGTGAAAATTTAAAGAGCATTCTTCAAGATCGGTAAGACCAAGCACATCACATAAAGCTTTCGAAATTGTAGAAACACTAGCAACCAAGTCACATAAAGCAAAACATTCATAATTTTTAATCTTGACTTTGATAGTAGGTTCCCACTCATCATGCAATTTTCTAGGAATTGAAACTTCTAATTCCAACTTTTCTTCAAAAGCTTTCATCATGGCATCAACAATATGTTTAGTAAAAGCTTTATATTGTTCATAAGCATGGGGTGAATTTATCATGGATTGCAACAAAGAAATACAATCAACAAAAAAGCAACTATCATATTTAAAGTCTTTGTAATCCAAAATAGTGGGCACATCACTAGTTAAAGTCTTGGCCTCTTCAAACCCACTTTTATCAATTTTCTCAACAAGATTTCCACCCTCCGAATCATAGGGACGCCTTCCCTCTAAAGTTGACTCTTTTCCAGTCCCTTTTCCATCAATATTAATTTTACTAAAAAAAGAATCAATATAATAAACACCAAACATTTTAAGATCTTCATCACTTTTATGAAAGTAATCAGTAGAAAACGCTTTTTCTAGAAATTCTCTTCTAGATCTAAGCTTAGCTGTTCTTTTCTTACTTTCATCCACAGAAACATAAAGAGCTTTAATTGATTCTTAAACTTTAGGCACAAAAAAATTCATCTTGAGAGTTTCTACATCACGAGAAATTCTATCAACACTTCTAGACCAATCATCAATTTTATTCAACTTTTCTTCTATCGAAGTATTGAAATCTTTTTGAGTATTGATAAATTATTTAATATTGTTTTCAAGATCAGAGGTGTTTTTATTATTATTATAAGTATGATTACCACAGGAATTACCATAATTATTAGAGGAATTACTAGGAAAAGGCCTAGGATTAAAATTACCTCTATAAGCATTGTTATTGAAATTGTTTCACGAGACAAAATTCACATCTACGACATAACTTGTTTGCTCAATCAAAGTAGACAAAGGCACATCATTAAAATCAATAGGATCACTGTTATTAGCAACCAACTTCATAAAAGCATCAACCTTTTCACTTAGAGAATTTATTTCTTCTATCGAATTGACTTGTTTACTAGTAGGAGCTCTTTCGGTATGCCATTGTGAGTAACTTGCCAAAATATTATCTAGCAATCTAGTAGTAATTTCCATAAAAGTACCCCCCGCGGCGGAATCTAAAAGATTACAGAAACAAAATTCAATCCCGCATAATATTTTTGTATAATCATCCAAAGATTTAACCCATGAGTTGGGAAATTCCTTAGCATCAATTTCATCCTTTCCCAAGATTGTGCAACATGATCATGTTCAAGTTGCTTGAAATTCATGATCTGGGTTCTAAGGGAAATAATTTTTGCGGGTGGTAAATACTTAGTGATAAAAGCATCCTTGCACTTGTTCCAAGAATTGATACTATTGCGAGGCAAAGAAGAAAACCAAATTTTGCCATGATCTCACAAAGAAAACGGAAATAATTTCAACTTCACAACATCATTGTCCACATCTTTTTTATTTTGCATACCGCATGATTCTATGAATGTGTTAAGATGGGATGCAGCATCCTCATTAGGAGTACCGGCAAATTGATCTTTCATGACAAGATTCAGCAAAGCAGTATTAATATCACAAGACTCCGCACTAGTGGCGGGAGGAGCAATCAGAGTGCTAATAAAATCAATGTTGTTAGTATTTGAGAAATCACACAACTTGGTGCTCTCTTGAGTCATGATTACGATGCAACAAGATTGCACTCAAAAACAGTTCTGATGAAAAACCAGCGAACGAAAGAGAGGACGAATAAAACGGCATTTTTTGTGAAGTGGGGGAGAGGAAAACAAGAGGCAAATGGCAAATAATGTAAATTGCGAGGATATGAGATTTGTGATTAGGAACCTGGTTGATGTTGAATATCCTTCCCGGCAACTGCGCCAGAAATTCCTTTTGATGTCTGCTAGAACTACGTCGGTATTTCCCCAAAGAGGAAGGGAGGATGCAGTATAGCGACGGTAGGCATTTCCCTTAGTGATGCGACCAAGGTTATCAAACCAGTAGGAGAACCTCCTCACACCACGTAAACAACACCTGCACAAAAATAACAAATACTCGCAATCCGACATGTTAAAGAGTTGTCAATCCCTTTCGGGTACGGCACCTCAAGATAGGCAAATAATGTCAGGTAAAAGTGGTAGATAGGATAAATAGTTCACGGAACAAATAAATTGCAGCAAGGTATTTTTATATTTTTGGTTTAATAGGTCTAAAAATAAAAGAAAAGGAAAATAGCTCGCAAAGGCAAATATGATGAAAACAGACCCGGGGGCCATAGGTTTCACTAGTGGCTTCTCTCGAGAAAAATAGCAAACAGTGGGAAAACAATTACTATTGAGCAATTGATAGAACTTAAAATAATCATGATGATATCCAGGCAATGATCATTATATAGGCATCACGTCCAAGATTAGTAGACGGACTCCTGCCTGCATCTACTACTATTACTCCACACATCGACCGCTATCCAGCATGAATCTAGTGTATTAAGTTCATGGAAAAATGGAGTAATGGAATAAGAACGATGACATGATGTAGACAAGATCTATTTATGTAGAAATAGACCCCATCTTGTTATCCTTAATAGCAACGATACATACGTGTCGTTTCCCTTTCTATCACTAGGATCAAGCACCATAAGATCGAAGACATCACAAAGCACCTCTTCCCATTGCAAGATAGATAGATCAAGTTGGCCAAACAAAACCCAAATACCGGAGAAGAAATACGAGGCTATAATCAATCACACATATAAGAGATCAAAGAAGACTCAGATAACTTTCATGTACAAAAATGTAGATCTGATCATAAACTCAAAGTTCATTGGATCCCAGCAAACACACCGCAAAAAGGCTTACATCATATGGATCTCCAAGGGAGCATTGTATCGATAATCAAGAGAGAGAGAGAGGAAGCCATCTAGCTACTAACTACGGACCCGTAGGTCTACAAAGAACTACTCATGCATCATCGGAGAGGCACCAATGGAAGTGGTGAACCCCTCCGCGATGGCGTCTAGATCGGATCTGGTGGTTCTGGACTCTGCGGCGGCTGGAATTGATTTTTGTTGACTCCCCTAGGGTTTTTGGAATATTGGGGTATTTATAGAGCAAAGAGGCGGTTCAGGGGGCACCCGAGGTGGGCACAACCCACCTGGGCGCGCCTGGGCCCCCAGGCGCGCCCTGGTGGGTTGTGCTCCCCTCGGAGCGCTCCTCAGGTGCTTTCCTGGCCCACTGGATGTCTTCTGGCCCAAAAAAATCCTCAAGAAGTTTCACTGCGTTTGGACTCCGTTTGATGTTGATTTCCTGCGATGTAAAAAACATGCAGAAAACAACAACTGGCACTAGGCACTATGTCAATAGGTTAGTACCAAAAAATGATATAAAATAATTGTAAAACATCCAAGAATGATATATAACAACATTGAACAATGAAAAATTATAGATACATTGGAGACGTATCAGTGGAGAAGTTGTCTCTCACCACCAGACCACATCCTCATCCTTACTACATACAATGGTTTAACAATGGCGGCAAGGTTAAGGTAACACGTACTATTTGTGTGCATTTTAGAATTGCTACATATGTTGATTATGTTGATTGTGATGTGGTAGCCATGTAAGAATGCTTCCTATTACTTGGTAGACAATGGCAATTCAACAAAAAATCTGTACACCATGGTAGACAAAATCAGTATACACTTGTTCGTCAAGATAAACCAATTATGTTGCTTCCTAGGTCTTCTGAACACATTTTAAAGATGATCTTAGTAGAGCTAGTAAAGCAAAATAGGAGCGAACTAAGTGTGAAGAGAAGATTGTCGCAAAAGAATTTGAGCAACACAATAATCATAACAAACAATCATCTAGTGTTGCCTCTGAAAGTAAATTAAAAAGTGGATATTTACTTGCCACCAAATCTGATATTGATGTCTTAGATTTTAGCAAATTTGCTTGCTATGCTTTTGTGTGCAAAGAGGCATTATTTTTATTCCAGGACATGCCTCCCTCTTTGCCTCCTATTGTCACTAACATTTTGCAGGAGTTCACTGACATCTTTCCACAAGACGTGCCACCAGGATTACCACCTATTCGATGGATTGAGCATCAAATTGACTTAATTCCCGGTGCATCACTGCCTATCCATGCGCCATATTGTACCAACCCAAAGGAGACGAAGGAGATTCTGCATCAAGTACAAGAGCTGCTCGACAAATGTTATATACGTGAATCTCTTAGTCTTTGTGTTGTTCCTATTATACTGGTGTCACATGCTACTTGTGAGCTGCGCTGGGATTTCCTCGAAGAGGACAGGATGATGCAGCATAGTAGAGATAAGTATTTTCCTCAGTTAAGAACGAAGGTTATCAATCTAGTAGGAAAACCAAGCAACACCTTGTTAGTTGTACCTACACACAAAATAAAGATACTTGCACCCAACGCGAACAAGGGGTTGTCAATCCCTCGAAAGTTAATTGCAAGGATCAAATCTCGTAGTGATAGATAGATAAATAAAACACAAATAAAATAAAGTAAATAAAATTACAGCAAGGTATTTTTGGAATTTTATATATGATAAAAGTATAGACCTGGGGGCAGAGTTTTCACTATAGGCTTCTCTCTTGAAGATAGCATATGGCGGGTAAACAAATTACTATTGGGAAACTGATAAAAAAGCGAATAATTATGACGATATCCAAGGCAATGATCATGTATATAGGCATCATGTCCGAGACAAGTAGACCAACTCCTGCCTGCATCTACTACTATTACTCCACACATCGACCGCTATGCAGCATACATCTAGAGTATTAAGTTCATAAAGAAGGGAGTAACGCCTTAAGCAAGATGACATGATGTAGACAAAGTAAACTCAATCATATGAATAAAACCCATCTTTTATCCTTAATGGCGACAATACAAATATGTGTATTGTCCCTTTCTGTCACTGGGATATAGATCAGTTTCAGACTGAACCCATCGCAAAGCACCTCTCCCATTGCAAGAAAATAAATCTAGTTGGCCAAAACAAATCAATATATCAGAGAGAAATACAAAGTTATAATAGTCATGCATAAAAGAGTATAGAGAAGACTCAAATAATACTCATGGATAATCTGATCATAAACTCACAATTCATCGGATCCCAACAAACACACCGCAAAAAGTGATTACATCGAATAGAACTCCAAGAAGATCGAGGAGAACATTGTATTGAAGATTAAAGGGAGAGAAGAAGCCATCTAGATACTAGCTATGGACCCGTAGGTCTGTGGTAAACTACTCCCACATCATAGGAAGGGCAGCAAGGTTTTTGTAGAGCCCTTCCATGATCGATTCCCCCTCCGACAGAGTGTCCGAAAATACCTTCAGACGGGATCTCACGAGAACAGAAGCTTGCGGCGGCGGAAAAAGTGTTTTGGGTGGCTCTCTGTTGGCTTCCCGATTTTAGAGAATTTATAGAGGTGAAATTAGGCCAAACGGAGCAAAAGGGGGCTCATGGGGCACCAAGGTGCGTCCTGGTGGCTTATGGGCCACTCATTCATCTTATGTCCCTCTCCCGAAGCTTCTGGGTCTCTTATGTCCAAAAAAATCGTCAAAAAGTTTCATGACATTCGGACTTTGTTTGGTACTGATATCCTGAAAAAACAAAAAAGAAGCAAAAAACGGCAACTGAGACTTGGCATTAAGTTAATAGGTTAGTCCCCAAAAATGATATATAATGACATATAAATGCATATAAAACATCCAAGGTTGATACTATAATAGCATGGAACAATAACAAATTATAGATACGTTGGAGACGTATCACCGCATCGTGTATGTATGTTGATTGTAGATCCATTAATTATATTGCAATTCGTTATCATCGTCCTATTCCTAGGCTAGATGATATGCTTGATGAATTAAGTGGCTCTCATATTCTCCAAAGTTGATTTGTGTAGTGGATACCACCAAATTCGTATGAAACTTGGAGATGAATGGGAAATTGCATTTAAAACTAAGTTTGATTTATATGAGTGGTTAGTCATGCTCTTTGGGTTAACTAATGCACCTAGTACTTTCATGAGATTAATGAATGAAATTTTATGTGCTTTCATTGGACGATATGTGGTAGTCTATTTTGATGCCATCCTGATTTATAGCAGATCTCTGGAGGACCATTTGGAACATTTACGTAATGTTTTTATTGCTCTACGTGATGCACGTTTGTTTGGTAACCTTGGGAAGTGCACCTTTTGTACCTACCGAGTATCTTTTATTTGCTATGTTGTTACTCCATAGGGAATTGAAGTTGATAAAGCCAAGATTGAAGCTATTGAGAGTTGGCCACAACCCAGAACGATCACACAAGTGAGGAGATTTCTTGGCCTTGTTGGTTTCTATATGCATTTTGTGAGAGATTTCAACACTATTGGTGCACCTCTCAATGACTTTGTGAACTTTCCTAAAGGCTCCGATACATGACCCTTCTGAAAAGATGATGAATTGTAGTTGCAAAGTTGACTGAGAACATAGTTTGTTGGTTTCCAATAGAGTTTATACTTTATACTTCGATGATGTGATGAATTGTTACTTGTTCATGAGAAGTCTATGATAGAAGTTCTTTGATAAAGGTTTTATGTTAAAGTTTGTTGCTGTTATAATAAGTTACATGATGCTACTATGTCCGTATTTTTTGTTTTTATCGACACCTCTCTCTCTAAGCATGTGGACATGTTTTTCGGTTCCGGTTTTCGCTTAAGGACAAACGCGGTCTAAGCTTGGGGAGTTGATACGTCCATTTTGCATCATGTTTACCTACTATTATTTATGTTGTTTTATTACATAATAATGCTTTTTCTAGTAATTCTAATTCCTTTTCTATGATAATATGCAAGGTATGCACAAAGGGGGAGAATTCTGGCAGCTGGAAATCTGGACCTGAAAAAGCTATGTCAGGCTACCTATTCTGCACAACTCCAAATGATCTGAAACTTTACGAGGATTTTTTATGGAATAAATAAGAATTTTTGGAGTCAATAAGTACCAGAGGGGGCCCACCACGTGGGCACAACCCACCTGGGCGCGCTAGGGAGCCCAAGCGCGCCCTGGTGGGTTGTGCTCACCCAGGCCCACCTTTGGTGCCCCTCTTCCTGTACTTAAGTCATTTTGACATAGAAAAAATAAGGAGAGGACTTTCAGTATGAAGCACCGCCATCTCGAGGCGGAACTTGGGCAGGAGCACTTTTGCCCTCTGGCGGAGCGATTCCGCGCCGGGGGAACTTCCCTCCCGAAGAGGGAAATCATCGTCATCATCATCACCAAGAACTCTCCCATCTTGGGGAGGGCTATCTTCATCAACATCTTCAACAACACCATCTCATATCAAACCCTAGTTCATCTCTTGTGTTTAATCTTTGTATCGGAACTATAGATTGGTGCTTGTGGGCGACTAGTAGTGTTGATTACATCTTGTAGTTGATTACTATATGGTTTATTTGGTGGAAGATTATATGTTCAAATCCATTATGCTATTTAATACCCCTCTGATCTTGAGCATGATTATCATTCGTGAGTAGTTACTTTTGTTTTTGAGGTCATGGGAGAAATCATGTTGCAAGTAATCATGTGAACTTGATATGTGTTCGATATTTTGATGATATGTATGTTGTGATTCCCTTAGTGGTGTCATGTGAACATCGACTACATGAGACTTCACCATATTTGGGCCAAGGGAATGCATTATGGATTAGTTATTAGATGATGGGTTGCGAGAGTTACAGAAGCTTAAACCCTAGTTTATGCGCTATTCCATAAGGGACCAATTGGATCCAAAAGTTTAATGCTATGGTTAGAATTTATTCTTAATACTTTTCTCATAGTTGTGGATGCTTGCGAGGGGGTTAATCATAAGTAGGAGGTTTCTTCAAGTAAGACCAACACCTAAGCACCGGTCCACCCACATACCAAATTATCAAAGTAGCGAACATGAATTAAGCCAACATGATGAAAGTGACTAGATGAAAATCCCGTGTACCCTCAAGAACACTTTGCTTATCATAAGAGACCATTTTGTCCTGTCCTTTGCCTCAAAAGGATTGGGCTACCTTGCAGCACTTTTGTTACTACTATCGTTACTTGCAGCACTCTTGTTATCAAACTACTCTGTTACTTACGATTTCAGCACTTGCAGACATTACCTTACCGAAAACTGTTTGTCATTTCATTCTACTCCTCGTTGGGTTCGACACTCTTACTTATCGAAAAGGCTACAATTGACCCCATATACTTGTGGGTCATCAAGGCTATTTTCTGGCGCCGTTGCCGGGGTGTGAAGCGCTTCTGGTAAGTGGAAACTGGTAAGGAAACATTATTACTACATGCTGAAGTTTATTGTCACTTGATACTATGGAAGATAATCCTTTGAGGGGTTTGTTTGGGGTATCTTCACCTTGACCGGAACCACAATTATTTGCCCCTCAACCTACTGCACCTACTGAAAATATTGAATATGAAATTCCTTCGGGTACGGTAGAACAACTGCTAGCTATGCCTTATGCAGGAGATGGAACCAAACATCCTGATATGCACTTGATATATGTGGATGAAAATTTTGGATTGTTTAAGCTTGCAGGTTTACCCGGAGATGAAGCCAAGAAGAAGGTTTTCCCTTTATCTTTGAAGGGAAAAGCATTGACATGGTATAGGCTATGCGATGATATTGGATCTTGGAACTGGAATCGGTTGAAATTGGAATTCCATCAAAAAAATTATCATATGCATCTAGTTCATCGTGATCAGAATTATATATATATAACTTTGGGCCTCGTGAAGGAGAAAGTACTGCTCTAGCTTGGGGGAGGCTTAAGTCAATGTTATATTCATGCCCCAATCATGAGCTCTCAGCAGAAATTATTATACAAAATTTTTATGCTTGGATTTATCGTAATGATCAATTCATGCTCGATACTTCTTGTACTGGTTCTTTTATGAAGAAAACTATTGAATTCTGGTGGGATCAGTTAGAAAGAATTAAATGCAACTTTGAAGATTGGGAACTCGACGAAGGTAAAGAGTCAGGTATTGAACCTAAGTTTGATTGTGTTAAATCTTTTATGAATACCGATGCTTTTCAAAAGTTTAGCACTAAATATGGACTTGACTCTGAGATAGTAGCTTCCTTTTGTGAATCTTTTGCTGCTCATGTTGATCTCCCTTAGGAGAAGTGGTTGAAATATCACCCACCTATTAAAGAAGAAATTAAAGAACCAGTAAAAGCTTAAGAAGAAACTATCATTTACAATGTTGGTCTAGTTGTTCCCACTGCTTATATTGAAAAACCACCTTTCCGTGTTACGATGAAGGAACATGCTAAAGTTTCAATTGTGGTCAACAAAAGTTATATTAGAACACCTAAACTAGCTGAACAAATCAAAGTTGAACCTAGTGTTGCTATGGTTAAAGATCTCTTGGTCGATAATATTGATGGTCAGGTTATCTACTTCTGTGCTGAAGCTGCTAGAATTGCCAAACCCGACGAAAAAGATAAACATAGACCAGTTGTTGGCATGCCTGTTGTCTCAGTTAAGAGAGGAGATCACTATTATCATGGTTTATGTGATATAGGTGCTAGCGTGGGTGCTATTCCTTTTTCCTTGTATGAAGAAATTAAGAATGAAATAGCACCCGCTGAAACAGAAGACATAGATGTTAGTATTAAACTTGCCAATAGAGATACTATATCGCCAATTGGGATTGTTAGAGATGTTGAAGTCTTGTGTGGGAAAATAATATACCCTACTGATTTTCTTGTTCTTGGTTCCCCATAAGATGGTTTTTGTCCCATTATCTTTGGTAGGCCTTTCTTGAACACCATTAATGCTAGAATAGATTGTGAGAAACAAACTGTCAGTGTTAGCTTTGGTGATGAATCTCACGAATTTCATTTCTCCAAGTTTAGCAGAAAACCTCATAAGAAAGATTTGCCTAGTAAGGATGAAATTATCGGTCTTGCTTCTATTGTTGTACCTCCTACCGATACTTTAGAATAATATTTGCTAGACCATGAAAATGATTTGCATATGCGTGAAAGAAATGAAATCGATAGAATCTTGTTCGGACAACAACCTCAGCTTAAACACAATCTACCTATTGAAACTCTAGGAGGTCCTCCTCCACCTAAAGGTGATCCTGTGTTTGAATTAAAACAATTGCCAGACACTTTGAAATATGCTTATCTTGATGAGAAAAAGATATATCCTGTTATTATTAGTGCTAACCTTTCAAAACATGAAGAAATATTATTGAAAGTTCTAAGGAAGCACCGAGCTGCTATTGGATATACTCTCGATGATCTTAAGGGCATTAGTCCCACTCTATGTCAACACAAGATTAATATGGAACCTAATGCTAAACCCGTTGTTGATCACCAACGTCGGTTAAATCCGAAAATAAAAGTGTTAAGAATGGAAATATTGAAACTTCTTGAAGCAGGTATAATCTATCCTATAACTGATAGTAGATGGGTAAGTCCTGTTCATTGTGTCTCCAAGAAGGGAGGTATTACTATTGTTCCTAATGATAAGAATGAACTTATTCCACAAAGAATTGTCACATGCTATAGAATGGTAATTGATTTTAGAAAATTAAATAAAGCAACGAGAAAAGATCATTACGCTCTGCCTTTTATTGATCAAATGCTAGAAAGATTATCTAAGCACACCCATTTTTTCTTCCTTGATGGATATTCTGGTTTTTCACAAATACCTGTTTCACAACCTGATCAAGAAAAGACCACTTTTACTTGTCCTTTTGGAACTTATGCTTATAGATGTATTCCTTTTGGTCTATGTAATGCACCTGCTACCTTTCAAAGATGTATGACTGCAGTATTCTCTGATTTTTGTGAAAAGGTCGTTGAGGTTTTCATGGATGACTTTTCTGTTTATGGGAAGTCTTTTGATGATTGTTTAAGCAATCTTGATCAAGTTTTGCAGAGATGTGAGCAAACAAATCTTGTCTTGAATTGGGAGAAGTGTCACTTTATGGTTAACGAAGGCATTGTTTTGGGACATAAAATTTCTAAAAGATGCATTGAAGTGGACAAAGCCAAGGTTGATGCAATTGAGAAAATGCCATGTCCTAAAGATATAAAAGGAACAAATCCTACGGAAATGTCACTCTGAAGCTTATGGAGGACATCACGCGGGAGACAGAACCGCTCATAAGGTATTGCAATCTGGGTTTTATTTGCCTACTCTCTTCAAGGATGCCCGTAAGTTCGTCTTATCTTGTGATGAATGTCAAAGAATAGTTAATATCGGTAAGCGTCAAGAAATGCCTATGAATTATTCACTTGCCGCTGAACCATTTGAGGTTTGGGGATTTGATTTCATGGGACCTTTTCCTTCCTCTAATGGGTATACTCATATTTTGGTTATTGTTGATTATGTTACTGATGACCCACAAGTATAGGGGATCTAACGTAGTCCTTTGGATAAGAAAGATGTTGAACCCAATGAGGAGCAGAAGGCAATGACAAGAGGTTTTCAGTAAGGTATTCTCTGCAAGCAATGAAATTATCGGTAACAGATAGTTTTGTGATAAGATAGTTCATAACGGGTAACAAGTAACGAAAGTAACAAGGTGCAGCAAGGTGGCCCAATCCTTTTTGTAGCAAAGGACAAGCCTGGACAAACTCTAATATAAAGCAAAGCGCTCCCAAGGACACATGGGAATTATCGTCAAGCTAGTTTTCTTCATGCTCATATGCTTCGCGTTTGGTACTTTGATAATTTGATATGTGGGTGGACCGGTGCTTGGGTACTGCCCTTCCTTGGACAAGCATCCCACTTATGATTAACCCCTCTGTCACAGCCCTAGAATAGTTGAGTGTGATAGTTGCATCAGTGATCATTCATGCATCATGTTACTTTCAAGAAATTTGAACTGAGGGAATTTTAAAGCCTCAAAATTTAAATAAAAGGAGGAAAAAACCCCTAAAATCTCATTCATTTCCAAAATGCTCTTCATAGATATTTGATATTTTTGGCAAGAGTTTTGATCCAAACCAAAAATAATGAACATTTTTAAAGATTTATTTTTTGAGACTTTGAATTTAAATAAATATCTATTTGAATTTGAATTATATTCTTATAAGTAGAATATAACATCAAATGCCCCTGAAATGTTTTATGTGCTTTGGAAAAGTCCACTGAGCAACATAAAAATACTCAGAGACGATTTGGCACTTGTTTGAATTCAAAGAGTGGCAAATGAATAAATAAAAGAAAATAAAACAGGAAAAATAAAAAAAGAGCAGAACCTTACCTGGCCTACCTAGCCTGCTCCTGCTCCCGTAGACGGCCCAGCCCGGCACCTCCCTTGTCGTCTACCTCCCCCTCGCCCCAAAGCAGGCAGCTACGTGCTTGCACGCGAGCCCCCGCGGCCACCGCAACGGCCACCTCCTGCTCGCCTCCCATGCTACCCAGCTCAGCTGGGAGATGCCTGCGACCCCCTCGCCCACTTCCCTCTCTCTGGTCGCCTCCCCCTCCTCTGTCTCTGCCTCTCACGCTCACCCGAACGTGCCATCGCCACCGTCTCCGTTCACCATGGCCACCGCACCTCTCTCGCCTCGTCCTCGTGTCCTAGAGCAACGAAACGATCTCCGCAACCTCCTTGTCGAGCCACTTGAGCCCGGACGCTTCACAACATCGCCATCGCCATCGTCTTCAAGCTTCGGCTCCGGTGCCGTTCTCCGCCGATTCGGCCACTGCGGTGCGTCCCCGAGCCCGCTTAGACGCTCTGCCGAACCGTAGTGAGATTCTCTCCATTTCCCCCTGCCTCCCTGGCTGAATCTATGCCCGAGCAGCATCCCCGAGAGCTCTGAGCTCCGGCCGCTGCCATGGCTAGTGAGCTTCGTGTTCCCGAGCTCCTCCACTTCTGTTTGTTGCATTGGAGTGCTCCTGGTGAACCCAGGAACCCGTAGAGCCCTTCGGTCGCGCTCGCCGTGCACTATAACGCCAAAACCATGGACGCCCGAAGTCCGGCGGCCGCCTGGCTTGTTGCTGCCATGGTTACACATCGCCCCAGCGCACCACGCGACCACTCCTAGATGCGCCGCACTTCCACCTCGCTATAGCCGCAAACCGCGCTCGAAACCATGGACTGTAGCTCAAACCCGAGGACTACGCCTCGCGAGATGGCCGCCGTAGGCTAAACTCCGGCGGTGATGACGTGGCAGTAGTTAGATTAGGGCATAATCACTGTTTAGTTAACCACTTAGTCACTGACAGTCGACCCTACGTAACAAATTAATCACGGGTTAGCCCATGTGTCGATGACAGGTGGGACCCGCACGTCATGTTTGACCTGGGTCAACCCAGTTGACCTGTTGACATAGTGATGTCATCATGCTGATGCAGTAAATCCTTTTCTAGACATATTATTTTTCGAAATAACCAGAAAATTCCATAAATTAGTTTAAACTTCAAAAATTCATAGAAAATTAACCGTAACTCCAAATGAAATAATTTATATATGAAAAATTATCAAAAAAATATGAAGAATCTCCTTATGGCACTTTCATGCATGTTTGAACAAGTTAACCTCACTGAATAGGATAAATCATGGTTAGGGCAATTTATGAACGAGCATTTGGAGTTGGAGTTTAACCTTGTTTGAATTCCACTTCAATTAACTTGGCTTACTACTGCATTAGGTCAATTCAGTTCCTTAACATGACATGTCATTCATTTGATTGTGCATTGTAGTGAATGTTGTTCCTTCTTGTGTTTGCTAGTGGTTGTTCCCTCTCGATAGACGTTTTCCGACGACGAGTTTGATGACACCGATGAAGAACTATAGTATCTTCAAAAGTGTCAGGCAAGCAAAACCCCCTTGTTGATTCTGATACAATCCCACTCTCTCGCTCTTGCTCTCTTTACTGCATTAGGAAAACAAAGTTTCAACTGTTACATGTTCCGGTAGTTGAACCCATTTCCTCTGCATGACCTGTCATTGCCACAGTAAATAGATGAAACCCACTAGCATGAGTAGGAGTTGTTTGAGCCCTGATGTGCCTACTCATTCATGCTTGTTTGTCAGGCTTGCTACTGCTTAGAGTTGAGTCAGGTTTGATTCATTGGGGATGAATTGGAATGTTGTGAAACATGTCCTACTGTTGAGAGCTAAGTGTGTGAACATGATTTGGTAAAGTTAGCGGTGAGAGGCCATGTAGGAGTACATGGTGGGTTGTCTCATTGAAACTGTTCTTAAGCACCGAGTTCTGTGTCTGTGATCCAAGATAGTTGCTACCACACATTGGTTTCCAGTAAGTCGACCCCTCTCGGCTTATTAATCAACTCAATCTCTGTCCAGGAGTTGCAACTAGTTTCTGGTGTTCGTAGGTTGTGTTAGTAGTCTATCAAGTGGCACCTGGTACAGGTGGGCTTGGGACAGACTAGACACCATGGCCGGGTGTACGAAGTGTCGCCCGTTTGGTGGGCTTGGGAACCCTGTACACATCGTTTGGGGCTGTAAGTGACACGCCGGCCGGATCTCCTTGCGGATGGAGCCCTAATAGGCGATAAACCTGGACTAGAGACTTGTGTGGTTAGTCAGGTCGTGGCCGACACCCTCGCCAGGCTTCCGCTTGAAGTTTGTCAAGATACATGACGTGTACATGGCGGTAAGTGGTGAGACCGTGTGTGAAGAAGTACACCCCTGCAGGGTTAACATGATCTATTCGAATAGCCGCGTCCGGGTTAAAGGACTACTGGGTTGCTTATACACTTTATAGACAAGTGAAAGTGGATACTCTAAAATGCACAAGATAAGCGTGAGTGCTATGGATGGCCTTCCCATAGGGAGACGGGAGCGGATCCATAGTGGTGTATTGATATGGTGAATATGTGGACTCGTGTGCCTCCTCAAAAGAGTTACTTGCAGTCGTAGTTCAGGATAGCCACGGTCAAAGCTGGCTTGCTGCAGTTAAACCCCACCATCCCTTTGTTGATACTAATGCATATGTAGATAGTGCTGATGTAAGTCTTGCTGGGTACATTTGTCCTCACGTTTTCTTAATTTATGTTTTTTGTAGAGAGACTCCAGTCTCACTAGTAGTTCCGCGTGGACTTCGACGTTTAGCTTCTTTCCTCAGCTACGATCTTGTACCCTTGGGAGGGTCCTGTAGATAGTCAGGCTTCTCAGCTTTTATCATTTGTAGTTGTCTATACTCAGACATGTTATGCTTCCGTTATTTGTATGCTCTGAATGATGGGTCATCTGACCCATGTTTGTAATACTTGGCTCCTCGGAGCCTAATGAATAAATACTTTGAGTTGTAGAGTCTTGCTGTGATGCCATGTTGTATTTACACATATCGAGCATATTGTGTGTATGTTTTGAAATGCTTGGTATGTGTGGGATCCGACACCTAGTTGTATATTCTTGGTAGCCTCTATTACCAGGAAATGTCTCCTGGTGCTTCCACTGAGCCATGGTAGCTTGCTACTGCTCCAGAACACTTAGGCTGGCCGGCATGTGTCCTTCTTCGTTCCTGTATCTGTCCCTTCAGGGAAATGTCACACGTTGTTCCTTTAAGTCCTTGTAGCTTGCGACGACTTGGGTTCATATGTTATTGATCGACACGTTCGTTGCTAGGTCATGTATGCATGTCCCTGTAAGTTAGCGCCACCTTGGGTTTACGACTACTCATGTCGGCCCGGGTTCATTGTCATATGGATGCTAGCGACACTATCATATACATGAGCCAAAAGGCGCAAACGATTCCGGGCCAGGTAAGGTGGCACCCATGGGAATACCGTGTGTGAGGCTGCAAAGTAATATGATGTGTTACATGCTAGATCCGTGTGACTTAGGATCGGGGTCCTGACAGCTTTGGTATCAGAGCTTGACTGCTTGTAGGTTTACCAAGCCAAACTGGTCAAAGTTGAGTCTAGAAATTGTTTAGTTATATAAGGGAATTGATTGTGGATGGGAACGTAAGGCTCTTTTTACTCCTTATACCTTATGCCCTTCTGATCCGAGTCCCCCTATCTTTCCTACGGGGTTAAGGAACTAGGCTTCCTCTTATTTCTATCAGATCATGTGTTACTAACCCGTAGACTTATAGGATTGAGGGATTCAAGCCTCAGTTCAGTCTCTACTACTTCCGTGTGTTCATAGCTGGCCTCAGAACCTTGATATTGTGATGTTGAGTGGTTATGCCACCTTTTTGCAGGATGTCTCAAATCTTTTTGAGCATTTACAGTCGTTATGTTGTCCGAGTCATCCCAGGTTCCTAAACAGTCTAATGCATTTGCAAATCCCTTCTTCCTGTTCCCAATGTTGTTCTGGGTCAGATTAACCACACTAACCAGTGTGTTGAGGTACTTCATTGCCTCGGTATATATGTTGGAGCTATTATTATGACCCTAGGTGTCTTATGAAACCATCTAGTAATCTAGCCATGTTTTGTGTTCCTAGTGTGATGAATCTGGCCATCATTCTCGAAAGCATCCCGTGATGCCATTTAGTTAGTAGGCATTCTATTCCTGGGTTTTAACCCAAGATTCAATCCACCCACTTCATGTTGATAGTGTTTGCTAGTTCCTTTAGGATATTAGTAACCTTTGCGATAGTCCTCGATGTTCGTGGTATTTCTTTCTTCCAAATACCATGAACTACTTATGGCAAAAGTTCCTCGCCGAACCGAAAAGTCACCACCAGAGTGTTCTTGACGAGTTCTCGATTCTATGTTGTTACTCTGCGAGTCCTACCTTTTTGCATGGGTTATCCGGAAGAAATGTTGAGCTTTGCTTGACATACTAATCTATGCATCCACAATTCAGAAAATCGTATGTTCCTTTGAGTTGTCCCTCTTTAGTTGTCTTCTGACCTTCGTCTATCAATTGATAGTCAAGAGTATGCATGCATTCGTTCATCGATGCCTATTACTCTTGTGGTCCATCAAGCCATTCCATTTCGGAATGACTAGAAGAAACAAACTCCAGTACCTCATCCATATCCAGGATTGGGTCAAAGTAGTTGTATTCCGTAGATCAAAATGCTAATCTAGCTTTTGTTCTGCTCTACCTTGGAGTGTTGCCCTCTTAATGTCAGGATTGTCATGAGAATTGCGCCATCTCTTATGAATTCTTGATTTAGTGATACTCTCGCCATCATTATTCATTCTGCGGTCCTGCGTTGTCGCATCTGGAATGCTGACAAGTGAACAATGATGTGTGAAAATCAATACTTCTAGCAACCCCATTGCTTGGTAGTTAATGGACAACAATCTCATTCTTAGTGTGTTGGTTATTGAATTATCATTCTAAGACTAATCGTGCTACCTAGTCCATATTTCTTGGTACACCCTTCGATCAGTGGGTTAGGATTGTATCAATCTCTCGCTCTTTTGATCATATCATCTTGCCCTGAAAAGTAAGATTGATCTCGGGCTTAATAACATATTGGTAGTTTGTGATTTTTCGGATATCCTCTCGGAAGTATTACCAGGTTGCCCCTAACCGTTATGTTGAGTTCGTGATCAAGTTGGTTTTCCTCTAAACCACCCCTTCTCCAAGAATCTGTGTCAGATGCCCCTGAGCTAGTTGGATGAGCTAAACAACAACTTGGAGAGTTGGAAGATAAAAGCTTGTCCGACCTAGCTCATCACTAAGGGATATCTCTTTGTGTGTGTGCGTGGAAGAAAGATGATATCTTCATCAATTGACCTCAGTGATCAATTGTTGGACCTATTGTCTTACCCACATCTTTGATTTTCGTATGAGCTATCATCAAATCAAGTCGGAACCAATGATGTTCATACTGTTGTCTTACTCGTGGTTGTTTCCTCGAGCATACACCATTATATCTTTTGGGCCGGACCAATGCTATCACCTTGTTCACATGATTGTGGAATTCCACTTATATGGAACCTCGATAAATGTTGTTGAGCCCATCGACAACAGCCTTAGTTTCCCCATGATTCATGTTGAACATTAAAACTAGTGTTGGAAACTTTATAAGCAATGCCTTCGTGTTCCGTTCATGAGGTATATGTTCGGATGAAAGAAGTGACTTCCTCTAATTCATGTGCATTTGATGCAAGTTGCCGCCATGAATTTGAGAAAGATATTTTTGCTTCCTCTAGAATCATCCCAAGTTAGTTATGCATGTGCGAATGTATTCTATGGTTTGGTAGATTAATTACCTCCATTCCATATATATTCCCTAGCACACCAAGCCACTATTTGATTTGTTCAAGGAGAAGAAGTTCCTTCTTAAGAGCAAGACTTATGCAAGGACTTCGATTCCTCAATGATGGTTCCCCACCTGAACTCGGTAGTGTTTTGTTGTAAGACTTCTACATGGTCATGCTTGTCTTGAACAACATGTTCACATGTATGTAGCAGAACCATCTCATGTTTTGGAGCGTGCTATCGTAGTTCATTTACCAACCAGATCTGAATCTCGGGCAGATATGATGATTGGAACTTCTCCCAAGAACCATGATGTAGGTTTTGGTAAAGGGGATGCACCTAGCCGGGAGATCTACTATTGTAGTATCTTGATTGAGCAATTTGACCATCTTCTCCATGAGGATTTTGGGTGACTTACTCTAGAAGTTGTTCCTTATGGATTTTGTATCTCCGAAGTCCGACCTATACTTGATGTTCTAGATGCCATACGCTAGTACATCAAGGAGAACATTAGAAGCGGAGTGCTAAATGTCTCTCGGTCAATCATCCATATTTTGCTAAGGTGAAATCTGAGAAAGTGTTGTCCTCTGTTCTATTCACATCGTCCTTCATTATTCGTCATGGTTGTATGAAGTGTTGCCAAGATCTTTGACATAGATGTTGGTAAAACCTTGATGGATACGAAAATTCTCAAGTTCTTGAGAGCAAGCTCAGCACTAGGTTATATCTTCGGTATCAATCAGAATGTGCCCTTCGTTTGCCGAGTTGTTCTATAATCATAGCCCCCTGTCCAAACTGAGTATGCCATTGTTTGGAATTCTTTCAAATGATCAATTGTGAATTGCCTCAGGCTGGTATGAAGAGTTTCAATGATCTTTGTATCAAAAGTAATTCTTTTTGCCACTTAAGAGAATAATTCTATGAGTCACCTTCCCTAAGGTGCCCCGTTACGGAATCATGGCAATCAACTCCTCGCTGCTTTGAAACCATGCACCATCTTACTCAAGTGTGGAATTATTGCCTACCAAAATTGAACCTTCATAATTTATTTCTTTCCATCCCTCATTATGTGTGTTTCATGTCTCAACACAAGAAATGTTCTTACGTCTCACTCCATGAGTTGATATTGAGTGCTCGATCTTCGAGGAGATCTTCTCCTGTAGAGTTTCTTTCTGTCGTCATCGTGTTGGATGAAGATCTCAGAAGCAAAGACGTCAAGATCAACATGATGCAATGAATCAACGACCTCGAAGAATGCAATGGATTTTGAATACTATGTCAGTTCCGTGTCCCCTCTGTCTTCTTACCTCACGTCCTGAATCTCGGGACGAGATTCTTGTTTAGTGAGGGTGAGTTGTCACAGCCCTAGAATAGTTGAGTGTGATAGTTGCATCAGTGATCATTCATGCATCACTTTCAAGAAATTTGAACTGAGGGAATTTTAAAGCCTCAAAATTTAAATAAAAGTAGGGCAAAACCCCTAAAATCTCATTCATTGTTTCCAAAATGCTCTTCATAGATGTTTGATATTTTTGGCAAGGGTTTTGATCCAAACCAACAATAATGAACATTTTTAAGGATTTATTTATGGGACTTTGAATTTAAATTAATAGCTATTTGAATTAGAATTATATTCTTATAAGTAGAATATAACTTCAAATGCCCCTGAAATGTTTTATGTGCTTTGGAAAAGTCCACTGAGCAACATAAAAATATTCAGAGACGATTTGGCACTTGTTTGGATTCAAAGAGTGGACAATGAATAATAAAAGAAAAGAAAACAGGAAAAATAAAAAAGATCAGAACCTTACATGGCCTCGCAGCCCACTTACCTGGCCTGCTCTCGCTCCCGTAGACGGCCCAGACCGGCACCTCCCTTGTTGTCTATATCCCCCTCGCCCCAAAGCAGGTAGCTGCGCGCTCGCATGCGAGCGCTCACTGTCGGTGTCAAAACCGGCGGATCTCGGGTAGGGGGTCCCGAACTGTGCATCTAAGGATAATGGTAATAGGAGGCGGGGGACACAATGTTTACCCAGGTTTGGGCCCTCTCTATGGAGGTAATACCCTACTTCCTGCTTGATTGATCTTGTTGAATATGAGTATTACAAGAGTTGATCTACCACGAGATCGTAATGGGTAAACCCTAGAAGTCTAGCCTATGATTATGATTGTTGTTGTCTCTACAGACTAAACCCTTCGGCTTATATAGACACCGGAGGGGGCTAGGGTTACACAATAGTCGGTTACAGAGAAAAGGAATCTAGATATCCGAATCACCAAGCTTGCCCTCCACGCAAAGGAGAGTCCCATCCGGACACGGGAAGAAGTCTTCTATCTTGTATCTTTGTAGCCCAACAGTCCGGCCCATGTATACAGTCCGGCTGTCCGAGGACCCGTTAATCCAGGACTCCCTCAGTAGCCCCTGAACCAGGCTTCAATGACGATGAGTCCAGCGTGCAGATTGTCTTCGGCATTGCAAGGCGGGTTCCTCCTCCGAATACTTCAAAGTAGATTTCGAACACGAGAATCGTGTCCGGCTCTGCAAAACAAGTTCCACACACAACCATGGAGAGTATAATATTTCACAGTCCAATCCGCTGACAACTTTTCATAGCGTGACATCACATCACTGCCCGGTCATTATTCGAACCGTTCTTTAGCCTGCTGCTCCGTATTTCGAGGTGCGGTTGTAACGCCCCGGATACAACTTTCCATATTCGTAACTCCAACTCTTGCCTTTTCCGGAGATGCGATATGTTATTTTCCTCCGTGGTTGGGTTTTTGTTTTTTTTTGTTTTGCATTTTGTTCATGTCTTGCATTTCATCTCATGTCATCATTTGCATCTGCATGTTTTCATAAAACTTGCACCCGTTCGTAGTTGCCGCGTCCCCCCTTGCCTTCGTTGACCGTTCCGAGACCAACCGTGTTTTCGTTTCCCTCTTGTCAAACCACCTAACCTCTCTACAACCACCGACCCCCTCTTTCGTGCATCCGAAAACTTCCCCGAACCCGACCTGGGCTTTCATTACCGATGGGTTCAGATCATCCCCAAACATCTACAAAACATCTCCATTTCTTATTTAGACTTTCCTAACCTATCTTTTCTCGGCTGTCGGATTTTGATCTTATGATCCAACTCCTCTCTTTTCCCATATATATATATATATATATATAGTCTACCCCTAGTACATTTTGGATCAAACCCTATTTTCTAGGGATCCTCCTCCCAGCCGCCACTCTCTCTGGTTCCCCTCGGGATCACCAGCGATCCAACCAGCGCCTCCCCTGGTCTCCTCCTCGTTTTCCCCATTGACCCAATCCCCTAGCTCCCGCCGGCAATCGAAGCCACCAACCAGTGCAGCCCCAGCCCCGCTTGATCTGGATCAAGCCGAGGCAACAGCCTCTCGCCCGAGCATCTCCTCCGTTTCCGTCGCTGCCGGCGACAAGCCGCAGCTCGCCGGGGCACCCAAACGCCATCGGCAATGAAGCAACCAGGACCCTGTCGCCCTTTCCCCTCTTCTTCTCCTCCGTCCCTCCTCCCTCTTGTTATCTCCCTCGTCTCTCATGCCTCTCCCTCTCTGTACCAATAACATCCATTGTTGGCCGCAGCTCCCTCCTCTCGGTCCATGGCGCCCTCACCCCGAGCACGCCCGGCGCCGCATTGACCACGGTCAGGCCATACCCCTGCTTCCTTCTCTCTCCCTTCGTTCTCCTCCTCCTTTTGTTTCTCTCGCTCTCTCCCTCTGTCGCTCAAACTCTCTGTCTTTTGAACAGAGGACGTGCGCCGCCTACTTCAGCATCGCCATGGCCTCGTCTCCGGCCAGATCGGGCCGTCCCCAACCTCCACCTCGTCGCCCATGCCGTCGCCTTGCTCCACCCTCGCCGTCGTCCCGCAGGTGAGCAGCACCAGCAGGTCGTCCTTGCCACACCTGCTCCCTTCCCCTTTCTCTTCTTCGCTGAAGCTTCCGCTCTCTCACACGACCCCTTCTCTCGTTGTTCTCTGTTACAGCGCCCGGTTCCGCACCTCCCTTCGTTCCATGCACCGCCGCGTCGTCGGAGCAGGAGCTCCATCCGCCGCCGCACCCTGCATCGCCTGAAGACGCCGCCGCTGCTCTGCTTCCTGACAAGCAGAGGACGAGGCGCCCGTTCGCCCGTGGCTCGCGTTGACCGCGCCTTCGGCAAGTCCAGCGCCAGCTTGTGCCTGGGCCACCTCCCCTTCGCCCGTTGACCGGAGCCCAGCTCCTCTCCTCCGACTGGGCCAGAGCCCATGGTGAGCAGATCCCCAGCGCCACTCCTCTATTCCTACTTGGGCTTGGCCCGATTCTGCTACTGCTGCTGAGGTCCTGCGCCTAGTACTTTCGGCCCATCTCATGTTTTTTTCCCCGGACGATTTTGCGATTTAAACCAGTGCATTAATAATTACAGAAAATGCCATGATTTTAAATTACTCACAAATAAATAACCGTGCATCGGATTTAAACATGTCATATATGTAACTTGCTCAGTTTTTCATGCACTTTCATAATATGCTACTTTCATCCATGTTAAAGATGTTTAAGTTGCTGTTTGCATTAATTTGCTAAAATGCCATGTTAAAATGATTTATTTCATAACTAAATAACCGTAGCTCCAATTTTAATAAACTTTATATGTAAATGGGGTGGAAAAATGCATAGTTTAACATGGTGGAGTTTATTTTCCTGTTTAACAACAATAAAATATGATTTAGGGCAGAACAGTACCAAATTCATAAATATGGACATGAGGATTTTCCGGAATTGTTGTTTGTTGTTCCGGCCTCATTTAAACTTGCCTAGGTAGGTAGTTTAAATTATGCTTCACCCCTGGCCATGTTTAACAGCATTTAATATTGTTGGGTGCATAAACAAGAGAGTACTAAAAAATTGATGTGGTGTTTCGTCAATATGCAACTCGTTGCATATTGAGCTCCACTTAATTTGTAGTGTTGTTTGCTGCACTTTGCCACGCCATGCCTCATAATACCGGACATGCATCATACTTGATTGTGCATCATGCCATGTCTTTGTGATGGTTGTTTACCATATTGTTTTGCTTCTTTCCGGGTTGCTTCTCTCGTTAGCTTCGGTTTTGTTCTGGAGTTGTGAGGATTCGTTCGACTACGTTGGTTCGTCTACTTCATCGACTCGTTCTTCTTCCTAGCGGGATTTCAGGCAAGATGACCGCTACCCTGGATCTCACTACTATCATTGCTATGCTAGTTGCTTCGTTCTATCGCTATGCTGCGCAACCTATCATTTGCTCTTCAAGCCTCCCAAATTGCCATGTCAGCCTCTAACCTTTTTCACCCTTCCTAGCAAACCGTTGCTTGGCTATGTTACCGCTTCTGCTCAGCCTCTTATAGCGTTGTTAGTTCCAGGTGAAGTTGAAGATTTCTCCATGGTGGACAGGATGATGTTGGGATATCACAATATCTCTTATATTATTAATGCATCTATATATTTGGTAAAGGGTGGAAGGCTCGGCCTTATGCCTGGTGTTTTGTTCCACTCTTTCCGCCCTAGTTTCCGTCATACCGGTGTTATGTTCCCAGATTTTGCATTCCTTACGCGATCGGGTGACTTATGGGACCACCTTGACAGTTCGCTTTGAATAAAACTCCTCCAGCAAGGCCCAACTTTGGTTTTACCATTTGCCTCACCAACCCCTTTTTCCCTTGGGTTTCTGGAGCTCGAGGGTCATCTTTATTTTAGCCCCCCCCCGGGCCAGTGCTTCTCTAAGTGCTGGTCCAAACTGAGCAGCCTGCGGGGCCCCCTCGGGGAAACTCGAGGTCTGGTTTTACTCGTAGCTTGACTTATCTGGTGTTGCCCTGAGAACGAGATATGTGCAGCTCCTATCGGGATTGTTGGCGCATCGGGCGGCTTTGCTGGTCTTGTTTTACCATTGTCGAAATGTCTTGTAAACCGGGATTTCGAGACTGATCGGGTCTTCCTGGGAGAAGGAATATCCTTCGTTGATCGCGAGAGCTTATCATGGGCTAAGTTGGGACACCCCTGCAGGGTATAAACTTTCGAGAGCCGTGCCCGCGGTTATGTGGCAGATGGGAATTTGTTAATGTCCGGTTGTAGATAACTTGACACCAGATTCGAATTAAAATGCATCAACCGCGTGTGTAGCCATGATGGTCTCTTCTCGGCGGAGTTCAGGAAGTGAACACAATTTCTGTGTTATGTTTGACGTAAGTACGAGTTCAGGATCACCTCTTGATCATTGCTAGCTTCACGACCGTTCCGCTTGCTCTCTTCTCGCTCTTATTTGCGTATGTTAGCCACCATATATGCTTAGTCGCTGCTGCAACCTCACCACTTTACCCCCTTCCTTTCCCTTTATGCTTTGCTAGTCTTGATACCCCTGGTAATGGGATTGCTGAGTCCTCGTGGCTCACAGATTACTACAACAACAGTTGCAGGTGCAGGTTATGTGATGATCATGACGCGAGAGCGATGCTTGCTTGTTTTGGAGTTCTTCTTCTGCTTCTTCTTCGATCAGGGGATAGGTTCCAGGTCGGCAGCCTGGGCTAGCAGGGTGGATGTCATTTGAGTTTTCTGTTTGTGATTCATCCGTAGTCGGATGGTGCTCTTATGTAAGATGATGTTGTATTTGTGTGGCATTGTATGCCTTTTTGTATTTATCCCCATCTATTATGTAATGTTGATGTAATGATATCCACCGTGCAAAAGCGTCTTCAAGATGCGCTTCTATCCTTGGTGGGACCTTCGAGTTCCTTTAGGATAGGGTCGCATCTAGGGCGTGACAAGTTGGTATCAGAGCCTCGACCGACCATAGGAGCCCACTTGATTGTTGGCCGTTGTTGAGTCTAGAAGAAAACTATTTTGAGTCTTAGGATTATATATATCGGAGAGTAGGATTCTTTTTACTCCTCAGCCCCTTCGTCGCTCGGGTGAGGACTCTCGACGTAGATGTTTTGTCTTTCCTCTCCTCAATTTTTTTCTCATTTTTTTAGGATCTCGCGGGTATCTTGGAATCGTTCCGATATTCTTATGACGAGAACATTGTTCTTGGTGCCTCCTGACATTTAGGGGTTGTGGCAGTGTCCCGGGGAGTTGAGCTCTGAGGTGTTGTCGTCACAATTTTATCGTTGCAGTTCTGGAATACCTGAGTTTTGCCGACATCGAAAATCTCTTTTATGCAGTTGTTGGTGAGATAACCTCGACGCCACCCAGTACTGGGGAGTTCGGGAGTATTGCCATAGCTCGTATAACGGATGCTTTTCGAAGGTTGAGGTACACGATTTCTGGAGTTTTTTTGGTTATGTGTTGACGGATGGATACAACTGGATGTAGGGATTGTTAGTTTGGGTGAGATATATTGCTTCCCCTGTATGCCCAACACCAGATTGCATAACCAGGAAGTTTCGGGAGTTTATAGGTGGGAATTCTAGTAGCTCCTAGAATATCTTTCCGACAGATGCATGATATGGGATTGGGTAAATCTCTATCATATGTTTGTTTCCGGCTTATTCTGCAAGCCAAATCCTTTGTTTTGTTTTATTTGTGGTATTCGAGTTGCTTCGAAGTCAAATGTTGAATCCATACCTTTCCTAAGCGGTGTTCTCATATTTCTATGGGAGTACTATTCCTTTTGATCATCGAGATTGTCATGTCAATTCTTTCCAACTGGTGTGCTTCTCTTCAAGTGGATCCGATCATTTCAACATTTGTGAGATCAATTCTAAGATTTTCTCAACAGTGTTTGTCTCAACCATCCCAAGTTGCCTTTGTTTTCCCACCCTCCCACCCTTTTTCTTCAAGGACTCTGGTTTCTTAATCATGTATCCTTTTATTAATGGGAAGTCTCTTCATTCTTTTCTTTCAATGTTCTTATCCGGTGATTTCCCATGAAGATGCTCAACAGTTTCAAGTTCATCATCCTCCATTGTTGTTTCTTCTCCGGTGGATCCAATTCAAGCTTTCGATATTCATCATATTCCTTTCCTCGTTTCTAATGCTTTCTCATATCGATGCACCTCTTAATCATTCACTTCTTCCTATTCATTTGTTCTGGAGTGCTGAAGATATCTCCGAAGATTCATGTTTCCATTCTTAATCTGTTCAAGATATTTCGAGGTTGTTATCTCATTCAAGCCATTTAATTCAACCGGTGCAACCTCTCTTTAAAATTGTTCAACGGTGTTTTATTTTGAGTGGGCCCTAACCCACAGGTCTTTTCCCAGGATCTTACCTGACTCTTCTAGTTTTCCCGGAGCTTCTAATATTCTTTTCAAAGTTTGACGTAAGAATGAGTTATCATCAGTCATATGTCTTTCTCCAAGATCTTTCAAATTCTTTTCATCGTTGGTCCAACCTTTCCAATTTTCATTCCGGAGTGCCTCAACAATTGTCATGGTGGTTCTCATCATCATTCTCAACATGTGAAGACCGAAGAAGAGTTTCTCTTAAATCTTGCTCCATTCTCTTCAAGATTCATGGTTCTAGCTTGATGCCATCCTCTCACAATTGTTTTCGATTGTGAGAATTTTTTTCATCCATCTGGAGCAATTCAGGAGTCTTTTCAGTTTGATTCTGTGGAGCCCATCACCTCATAATTATTCATTCCAGCTTTCAGCCCTCTTCTCCAAATCTTACCGGTGAATCGTTCAAATACCCTCTAATCAGTTCATGATCTCTTCGTTCTCATGTATCTAAATCCCCTCAAGTATCTTCATTCGTTTTCGAATTCTTCCCGGTGAATTGTGCCTTTGCTACTTTCATTTTCAATTCTTATGGTGGTTCGTTCAAGATTTCTCTTCCTTCGTTATCATATCAAATATTCGTTGTTTCCAAATCCCACCGGTGGTTCCATCGATAGCTTCTCAAGTTTGCGCTATCTCTATCCTTAATCCCTCAAGAAGAATAAGTAGTATGCCAAATCCATTGCTTGTCATCAATTTAATTTGATGAAGGATAAGCATACAATAAATTTTATTCTTATTTCCTCGAGGTGATTAATTCTTTTCTTCTAGAGATTGTTCATGATGAAGTAATTCTCGGTTCTAGTGTTCATCTTTTCTTTTCGGAGTTCCAAGTTCTCTCGGTTATTTCATCACGAAGCTCCACCTAAATTGTTGCAAAGCTTCACCTTGTGTTTTCAACTTCTCTTTCTTTTTATCATCCTTTTATTACCGGAGTTCTCCATGGAGGCTCTACATGGCGGTTCATCAAGGATCCTTTTCATTCTTCAATTGTTCTTCAAGATTTCTCTTGAAGTTATGATCCGCCAAGCTTTACTCTAAAATAAACATGGTGCTTAACACATGTTTTGTTTTGAGGAGTTCAAGCATTCTTCATCTTGCATCCAAAGTGCAATTCTTTCTACCTTATCTTTTGAGGTGGTGTTATTTCACTCTTGACAATTTCCTTCATGTTTCATGATTCATATGTTGTCAAGAATGAGGTATTTTAAATCCAACCTCGTTGTTGGAGTTATCTTGTGTTAGATTTCACCTAAAAGCCTTCCCGAAGGAATGTTGCTAACTGTGGTGCTTATTAATGACCCAAGTTCTCCAATTATCCTCTTGGTGAAAGAAGTTTCTCTTATCTTCATTGATCCCAACCAATCAATTGTTTCTGTTAGTGGCCGGTTGTCACCTCATCATTTTGAGATGTTTTTCCATAAGCCCACAACAAGCTTGTGTTTTTCGTTGTTGATTTTCCAACAACTCCGTTAAATCCTACTTTGCAAGGGTGCTTTCCAAGTTCACTTGTGGAAAAATTTGTCATTTTCTTCTTCGTCCCTTTATCCCAGTGATCTAACTTCTATACTTTCGTTACGGAGGCATCGTGATGTTGTGCTCTTTACCCATCACCTCGTTTTGTGAGGATCGTGTTCTTTTCTTGCTTATCCATTTAACCGGAGTGTTATGTTCTAATTCAAGTTCTTTCACCTTGTCAAGTTTTGCCTCTATTTTCAACCTGAGTGCTCTCCGAAATCCTTCTTACCCATTGTGCCATTTTTTCAATAGTTCCGGAGGCAGTGTGCTGTTGATTTCATCAAGTATCATCCCATCTTCTCAAGTTCATGTTCTATTCCTTCCATGTTCAACCGGAGTGCTGCCCGAATTTTTCCTCTCCCATCTTGTTTTAACCGTAGTGGTTTTGAATTCTATCTTGTCCATTAAACTCTTGCTTCATGTCTTTGCAATCTTCAAGTTCTCGTAATACTCCTTGTTCCTCTTTTCTAATGGATTGTTTGCAATCTCGTTCATCTCTGTTGTACTCTTTCTTTTAAATTGCTCAACCTCTCAAGGTTCGTGGTTTCACTCGTTCATCAAAGAAGCAACTTTGTTTTACCCTCTTCCTTTTCCCTCCGGTGCTATCCTAGATCTCGGGACGAGATCCTCTTGTAGTGGTGGAGTGTTGTAACGCCCCGGATACAACTTTCCATATTCGTAACTCCAACTCTTGCCTTTTCCGGAGATGCGATATGTTATTTTCCTCCGTGGTTGGGTTTTTGTTTTGCATTTTGTTCTCATCTTGCATTTCATCTCATGTCATCATTTGCATCTGCATGTTTTCATAAAACTTGCACCCGTTCGTAGTTGCCGCGTCCCCCCTTGCCTTCGTTGACCGTTCCGAGACCAACCGTGTTTTTGTTTCCCTCTTGTCAAACCACCTAACCTCTCTACAACCACCGACCCCCTCTTTCGTGCGTCCGAAAACTTCCCCGAACCTGACCCGGGCTTTCATTACCGATGGGTTCAGATCATCCCCAAACATCTAAAAAACATCTCCGTTTCTTATTTAGACTTTCCTAACCTATCTTTTCTCGGCCGTCGGATTTTGATCTTATGATCCAACTCCTCTCTTTTCCCATATATATATAGTCTACCCCTAGTACATTTTGGACCAAACCCTATTTTCTAGGGATCCTCCTCCCAGCCGCCACTCTCTCTGTTTCCCCTCAGGATCACCAGCGATCGAACCAGCGCCTCCCCTGGTCTCCTCCTCGTTTTCCCCATCGACCCAATCCCCTAGCTCCCGCCGGCAATTGAAGCCACCAACCAGTGCAGCCCCAGCCCCGCTTGATCTGGATCGAGCCGAGGCAACAGCCTCTCGCCCGAGCATCTCCTCCGTTTCCGTCGCTGCCGGCGACAAGCCGCAGCTCGCCGGGGCACCCAAACGCCATCGGCAACGAAGCAACCAGGACCCCGTCGCCCTTTCCCCTCTTCTTCTCCTCCATCCCTCCTCCCTCTGGTTCTCTCCCTCGTCTCTCATGCCTCTCCCTCTTTGTACCAGGAACATCCATGGTTGGCCGCAGCTCCCTCCTCTCGGTCCATGGCGCCCTCACCCCGAGCACGCCCGGCGCCGCATCGACCATGGCCAGGCCATACCCCTGCTTCCTTCTCTCTCCCTTCATTCTCCTCCTGCTGTCGTTTCTCTCGCTCTCTCCCTCTGTCGCTCAAACTCTCTGTCTTTTGAACAGAGGACGTGCGCCGCCTACTTCAGCGTCGCCATGGCCTCGTCTCTGGCCAGATCGGGCCGTCCCCAACCTCCACCTCGTCGCCCACGCCGTCGCCTTGCTCCACCCTCGCCGTCGTCCCGCAGGTGAGCAGCACCAGTAGGTCGTCCTTGCCGCACCTGCTTCCTTCCCCTTTCTCTTCTTCGCTGAAGCTTCCGCTCTCTCACACGACCCCTTCTCTCGTTGTTCTCTGTTACAGCGCCCGGTTCCGCACCTCGCTTCGTTCCTTGCACCGCCGCGTCGCCGGAGTAGGAGCTCCATCCGCCGCTACACCCTGCATCGCCTGAAGACGCCGCCGCTGCTCTGCTTCCTGACGAGCAGAGGACGAGGCACCCGTTCGCCCGTGTCTCGCGTTGACCGTGCCTTCGGCAAGTCCAGCGCCAGCTTGTGCTTGGGCCACCTCCCCTTCGCCCGTTGACTGGAGCCCAGCTCCTCTCCTCCGACTAGGCCAGAGCCCATGGTGAGCAGATCCCCAGCGCCACTCCTCTGTTCCTACTTGGGCTTGGCCCGATTCTGCTATTGCTGCTGAGGTCCTGCGCCCAGTAGTTTCGACCCATCTCATGTTTTTTTCCCTGGACGATTTTGCGATTTAAACCAGTGCATTAATAATTACAGAAAATGCCTTGATTTTAAATTACTCACAAATAAATAACCGTGCATCGGATTTAAACATGTCATATATGTAACTTGCTCAGTTTTTCATGCACTTTCATAATATGCTACTTTCATCCATGTTAAAGATGTTTAAGTTGCTGTTTGCATTAATTTGCTAAAATGCCATGTTAAAATGATTTATTTCATAACTAAATAACCGTAGCTCCAATTTTAATAAACTTTATATGTAAATGGGGTGGAAAAATGCATAGTTTAACATGGTGGAGTTTAGTTTCCTGTTTAACAACAATAAAATATGTTTTAGGGCAGAACAGTACCAAATTCATAAATATGGACATGAGGATTTTCCGGAATTGTTGTTTGTTGTTCCGGCCTCATTTAAACTTGCCTAGGTAGGTAGTTTAAATTATGCTTCACCCCTTGCCATGTTTAACAACATTTAATATTGTTGGGTGCATAAACAAGAGAGTACTAAATAATTGATGTGGTGTTTCGTCAATATGCAACTCGTTGCATATTGAGCTCCACTTAATTTGTAGTGTTGTTAGTTGGGTGCATAAACCGTTGCTTGGCTATGTTACCGCTTCTGCTCAGCCCCTCTTATAGCGTTGTTAGTTGCAGGTGAAGTTGAAGATTTCTCCATGGTGGACAGGATGATGTTGGGATATCACAATATATCTTATATTATTAATGCATCTATATATTAGGTAAAGGGTGGAAGGCTCGGCCTTATGCCTGGTGTTTTGTTCCACTCTTGCCGCCCTAGTTTCCGTCATACCGGTGTTATGTTCCCGGATTTTGCGTTCCTTACGCGGTCGGGTGATTTATGGGACCCCCTTGACAGTTCGCTTTGAATAAAACTCCTCCAGCAAGGCCCAACCTTGGTTTTACCATTTGCCTCACCTACCCCTTTTTCCCTTGGGTTTCCGGAGCCCGAGGGTCATCTTTATTTTAGCCCCCCCCGGGGCCAGTGCTTCTCTAAGTGCTGGTCCGAACTGAGCACCCTACGGGGCCCCCTCGGGGAAACTTGAGGTCTAGTTTTACTCGTAGCTTGACTTATCCGGTGTTGCCCTGAGAACGAGATATGTGCAGCTCCTATCGGGATTGTTGGCGCATCAGGCGGCTTTGCTGGTCTTGTTTTACCATTGTCGAAATGTCTTGTAAACCAGGATTCCGAGACTGATCAGGTCTTCCTGGGAGAAGGAATATCCTTCGTTGATTGCGAGAGCTTATCATGGGCTAAGTTGGGACACCCCTGCAGGGTATAAACTTTCGAGAGCCGTGCCCATGGTTATGTGGCAGATGGGAATTTGTTAATGTCCGGTTGTAGATAACTTGACACCAGATCCGAATTAAAACGCATCAACCGTGTGTGTAGCCGTGATGGTCTCTTCTTGGCGGAGTCCAGGAAGTGAACACGGTTTCTGTGTTATGTTTGACGTAAATAGGAGTTCAGGATCACCTCTTGATCATTGCTAGCTTCACGACCGTTCCACTTGCTCTCTTCTCGCTCTTATTTGCGTATGTTAGCCACCATATATGCTTAGTCGCTGCTGCAACCTCACCACTTTACCCCCCTTCCTTTCCCTTTATGCTTTGCTAGTCTTGATACCCATGGTAATGGGATTGCTGAGTCCTCGTGGCTCACAGATTACTACAACAACAGTTGCAGGTGCAGGTTATGCGATGATCATGACGCGAGAGTGATGCTTGCTTGTTTTGGAGTTCTTCTTCTGCTTCTTCTTCGATCAGGGGATAGGTTCCAGGTCGGCAGCCTGGGCTAGCAGGGTGGATGTCGTTTGAGTTTTCTGTTTGTGATTCATCCGTAGTCGGATGGTGCTCTTATGTAAGATGATGTTGTATTTGTGTGGCATTGTATGCCTTTTGTATTTATCCCCATCTGTTATGTAATGTTGATGTAATGATATCCACCTTGCAAAAGCGTCTTCAAGATGCGCTTCTATCCTTGGTGGGACCTTCGAGGTCCTTTAGGATAGGGTCGCATCTTGGGCGTGACAGTGGTTTTATTGGCACGTCTTGTCAAAGCAGAGATTGTGTCCCCTTATCACGGGATTCTCATCAATACGGGCATGGGTAACCCAACCGTGCCATCTGCATGGCCCTTGGGGAATAGGCGAGTGGGGAGGCACATAATATTAACTGCCTTTATAAAGGGATAAGGATTCCTCATTTTCACCCACACCTTCTTCCTCCTCTGCCCATCCATTCTCAAGCTCCAGCGCCCAAGATCTCGTTTTCTCCATCCAAAAAAAAGATCTCCAACCATGTCCAGATCCGAAGCAGGAGGCAAGTGGATGGTCTCCTCCATCAAGGAGAATGATATCAAGAAGCTCTGGGAGGCCGGGTACTTCGCCACGGAAATCGCTCACCAACTTCCGGCCAAGGGACAGATCGTCCCCACCCCGGAGCCCCAGGAGAGGGTGATGTTCCTCTCATACTTCGTCCGCGGGCTAGGATACCCTCTCCACCCGTTCGTCCACGGACTAATGTTCTACTACAGGTTAGACTTCCACGATCTGGCCCCCAACTCTATCCTCAACATCTCAGCATTTATGGTCATGTGTGAGGCCTTCCTCCGCATCCCACCTCACTTCGTGCTATGGCTGAAGACCTTCAATGTGAAGCCGAAGGTGGTGAGCGGTCAACAAGCAGAGTGCAGAGGCGCCATGGTGGGCAAGATGCCCAATGTCACCTGGCCCGAAGGCTCCTTCGTGGAGACTGCCAAAGGGTGGCAGTAGGGGTGGTTCTACATCACTGAGCCGCGCGGCACCAATTGGGTGGCGGCTCCCACATTCTGATCCGGAGTCCTGATGCAGCTCACCTCCTGGCAAGAGAAGGGCCTGACCTGGGGCTCTTCGGACAAGCTGACTGTGCTCCAGACGCGCATCTAGAGCATGATAAACAAGAGAATCAAGCTCGTCAACATGATCCGGGTTATGCTCGTCCGCCGGATCCTTCCGTGCCAATGCCGGACTTGCTATTTGTGGGAGTATGATCCGGCCAAGCACCAGATGCTACTAGAGCTCTTCGGCATGACGCACGAAGATATTTGTAAGGTGCTAATCAAGGCCAGCGAGACGCCACCACCCACGAATGAGGATCGTAGACATGACTTAACTCACCCCGCTAATTCGGTAAGCTCTTTCATATTTTCAAGGTATGCCCTTTAGTTGCACACCCGAGGAAGGCATCTAAGCCCCCCTATCACTTTTTCAGGAATGGACAAAGATGGTGGAGCGGATTAACTGTCCGGCTCCGCTGCCCGAAGACCCAGAAGTCCCGCTTCTGGTGAAGATGCTGGTTTCGGTGCCTTATCAGGTGTCGGAGAAGAAGGCCAAGAAGTAGGCCAAGGGGACCAGAGGTGGTCTCCGTCGCAAGGGCGCTTCAGACGCGATGTCCGAAGACACCGAGGCTCACTCCTCTGTCGCCGAAGACGACAAGGAAGTGGAGGAGGAAGAAGAAGAAATCCACTCCCCCCTTGCACAGCGGAGAAAGAAGAGGATGGACTCCACACATTTGGAGGATGAGGTGTCCAAGAAGGCGAAAGCTTCCCTTCTGGACAGCTCCGCAGTGCCCATCGACAGCAGCTAGGAGTGGGAGCCCAGGGAGAAGCCCCTAGCCAAATCGTAAGTGTCCGGACACATTCATGTATCCGGCCTTTTTATTTCATTGTTTTAATGTTCTAAATTATGCATTTGCAGTCCGGCTCGGTCCAACCTCACGCGATCCTTATCTTCAGAGGATTCGCTGGACCCGACAGCAATGGAAAGTGGGACCCTTCCATCGGCATCCTCTCCCCGGGGCCTGGATGGCACCGAAGCATCGTCCCGAAGGATCCCCTGTCCGGGAGAGAATCCGGAGGCCGTCAAGGAGGCGCCGGAGGGTGAAGCCTCGGCTGCCAAACACCTGGGGGAGCAAACCCCCATGGAGACTGACGACGGGGGCCATATCCAAATTGGCCCTCAACCGAGTATAGTTCTGTAGACCCAAGCGGCCCCGGAATCAGGTAGGTCGCCTCTTTCGAAAGAGGGAGGTGCACCTACTCCACCGGTGACCTCTGTCCATCTAGAGGCACTGGACAGTTTGCTGGAAGCACTGCAAGGTGCTTCCATTGTTGAGGAACACCGTACCCTTATGGGTACGGCGATTGAAAGGGTCCAGTCCGCAAAAAGCGGACTGACCGAAGCCTGCGCTAGCCTTCTAACAGGCTTTGAGGTAAGTAATGTAATTGTATAAAAATAATGTCACGGTATAGACAATAGCCCCTGATACTCTGTCCGGTGTTTAGAAAGAAAAGCCAAATAGAGGACCAAATAATTTTTGCAGGAGTCTAATCTAAAATGTCTATGTGAACAAGCAGGCATTGTTGTTAGCTGTGTCCGCTCATACTGCGTAAGTCTTCGGATTGAAGCAGAATCTGGAGCGGGCCGAGGAAGAGCTCGGCCGCGTGAAGAAGTAGCTGGAGGACAGTCAAGGTACGCAGTAACCTGTGTATATATTTAGGAAGGATGAATGATTCGTGCTAATAAAAGTGCCATGAAATTTATTAGGGGCAACAACCGAAGTAGAGGCCCTCAAGAAGGCGCTGGCCAAGGCCGAGGACAAAGCGGCCAAGGAACGATCCGTATGCGAAAAGCATGAGGCCCGGGTTAGTGAGGTCCAGCGAGAGCTCCAGGACATTGTCAAGAAGTGTGAGTCCTTGGAGAGCGATTTCAAGGAGCAAGGGTCCGAACTTGCCAAGACCCGCAGAGCACACGTGATGCCCAGGCTGAAGCCCAGGGCGCCCTCCAGGAAATCTTGGCAGCCAAGAAGATCGCGGCGGGTAAGGCTTTCATTATGCAAAGCAGATATGTGAAGGGAAGGTTCCTTTTACTGACCCAGATTTGGAGTTCTCTAGGGGCGTTTACGGATCTGCCGTGCAGCGTGTCAGATGTTGTGGTATTCTATCGAGTTGAAGAGGGGAGCTCTACGGAGAAGCTGTTCTAGTCACAATACCTTGGACCAGAACATCCAGTGCCCTTTAGCGATTAGCTGAAACAGCTAGTCGAGCTGCATAGGGTGGCCGAACTAGCCATGAAGGATTTAATAATCCAGCTATGGCCTACCAAAGCCATTTCCAGCAGCTACTTCGGACTTGTGCAGTGGCTTGTTAGTGCCTGCCCTCGGCTTGATGCCATCAAGTGGTTGGTCTGTATTGATGGCGTGCGAATGGCCTTTGCCCACGCCAAGATGCACTGGGCGAAGATGGACGCCACAGAGCTGATGACCGAGGGGCCGCCCAAGGGCAAGGAGCACTGCAAACCCCAACTATATTTTGACAGTGTCCTTGAGGGATCCCACCTTGTGGCGGAGGAATGTGCTAAGGATATCATATTCCCATGAATACACTCATGTTATCATGTCATGTACTATGAAACAGATCCGTTATGTAATATAATGTCTGTTATTTAAAATTTTCCTCTTGTGCGGCCATTTTGTTAAATTTGAGAGTTGGCCAGTTGTCGGCTTTTGCCCCCACGTAGGTAGTTCGGGGGTGTTCGGGATAAATCTAAACACTCTTTATCCAAGGTTTTGGTCCTTTAAGTAGGTGCTTAGCGCAACGAACCAGGTAATCGGACTATGCGGCTTTATTACTCTCACTTAGCCATAGGAGTTTGACTAGAAAAATTTTGGCGCAACCCCTGGTGTTCGGAAGTCCGAACTTGGGGCGCTATACACGCCTAATTGGATAAAAACCGATTCATCGCATAATGCAGAAAAAATTGCTAAAGATTGTAACCTCTCGAACAACTGACCAGCTCTCGCCGCATCATGACAGTCAGTTTTTGGCTTTCTCTACTGAGGTGCTCATCCGGAAGAACCAGGACACAATCGCAGTAGTTCTCCCTTTACTACCCTAGCCGATATAGCGGAACGTAAGGTAGTAAGCACAGGAGCCGAGCAACCCAACTATTGACCAAAGACATGATTCGGAGAAGATGCATATAATGCTATAAGTTCGGGGTGCCGAACTCTACTGCAAAAGTGTTCGGACTTTATTGCCTTATTGTGGGGCATGATGAAGCCCCTGGCGAATTAAGGCGTACCAGAGTGTACGGGCACAATTGATAAGAATATAAAGAAAGGGAAAAAATCAAGTCATAAGCTGACGCCGCAAACGTTGAGCCGCAAATTATTTTCCATTGGAATTTGATTGATACGTCAAGGCATATTTGTACAAGTAATGCGATAAGCAAATAGGGCTATTTGAAATTCCATGACCAAGGGCGAGCTGCGTCGGGTTTTTAAAACAAGTATAACGATCATTAGCAGAGACCACCTGGGGGTTCCCTTGTACGTCAGAGCTTCTTGCCTTCTTGGTGTATCCGTCCCTTGATAGGTTCGATGATCAGGTTGTTAGAAAAATCCTCGATAAGAGAAAAACCTGAAAGAAAAAGAAAAGGTGAAGGTATGCGGGTCCAGGAGCGGTTGAGCCGCGTTACGGACCACGGTCTAGCTATGCCTCCGTCCAGGCCCATGGCATTTTAAGTGTGTAGTTATGTACACGCGTCACAAGTGTCGTCGCTTGATTGGGACTGGGACGGAGGCCGAATTGCTAGTCAAGCTCTGGACAAGCTAGACGGTCATGCTGTAGAGTAGTTCGGACTCGCTTGACGGTGTCCGGGAGCTTTACTGCCGAATTGAGGTTCTGCCTAAAAAGGTTGCTCTGTACTTTTGCTGCAATTGCAGCGGTGTGCTCCTCAGTACGGAAGGAGCGTTCTGTGTTTCCATTTACCGTTATGACACCGCGTGGTCCGGGCATCTTGAGCTTGACGTAGGCGTAGTGCGGCACCGCATTGAATCGAGCGAATGCGGTTCGTCCAAGCAGTGCATGATAGCCACTACGGAAGGGGACGATATCGAAGATCAACTCTTTGCTTTGGAAATTATTTGGGAATCCGAAGACCACTTCCAGTGTGATTGAGCCCGTACAGCAAGCCTCTACACCTTGTATGACACCTTTAAAGGTGGTTTTTGTGGGCTTGACCCTTGAGGGATTGATACTCATTTTGCGCACTGTATCCTGATTGAGTAGGTTTAGGCTGCTGCCACCATCCATGAGGACTCGCGTAAGGTGGAATCCATCAATATGGTCCCTGCGATCGAAGGTGATCGGACAGGACGACCATAGGTTGAACTTTGGGGCGACTGGCTCCATCGCGTAGACATCCCTGAGTGCACGCTTGCGCTCCCTCTTGGGGATATGGGTGGTGTATGTCATGTTTACTATTTTAACTTGGGGGGAAACTTCTTCTGTCCCCTCGTGTTCGGTGGCCGGGGCTCCTCGTCATCGTCCTCGCTTTGGGACCCCTTCTCCTTGTTCTCGGCATTTAACTTTCCGGCCTATTTGAAGACCCAACATTCTCTGTTGATGTGATTGGCTGGTTTATCAGGAGTGCCGTGGATTTTACATGGATGATCGAGTATGCGGTCCAAACTGGATGAGCCCGGATTGTTTCTCTTACATGGCTTCTTCCGCTGACCGTATTTAGAGCCACTGAATCCGGCATTGACTGCCGTGTCTTTGGCGTTGTTTCCATTGTTTTAACGCTTGTGTCTGTTGCGTCGGGGCTTGCCGTTGCTGTTTCTGGCTGTGGAAGTGCCAGGTTCACCTGTGTTGTTATTGCTACGGGCTAGCCAGCTATCTTCGCCCGCACAAAAGTGGGTCATGAGTGTCGTGAGGGCTGCCATGGACTTAGGCTTTTCTTGGCCTAGGTGTCGGGTGAGCCATTCATCACGGATGCTGTGTTTAAAGGCCGCTAGGGCTTCAGCGTCCGGACAGTCGACTATCTGGTTCTTTTTAGTAAAGAACCTAGTACAGAATTTCCTAGATGACTCTCCACGCTGTTGAACTATGTAATTTAAGTCGTCGGCATCCGGAGGTCGGACATATGTGCCTTGAAAGTTGACGAGGAAGGCATCCTCCAAGTCCTCCCAGCTGCCAATGGAGTTTTCAGGCAGGCTGTTCAACCAGTACCTGGCTGGTCCCTTGAGCTTGAGCGGGAGGTATTTGACGGCGTGAAGATCATCACCGCAGACCATGTGAATATGGAGAAGAAAATCCTCAATCCATACCGCGGGGTCTGTTGAGCCATCATATGATTCGATGTTCACGGGTTTAAACCCTTCTGGGAATTCATGTTCCATTACTTCGTTAGTGAAGCAAAGGGGGTTTGTGGCGCCTCTATATTGGGCCAAGTCATGACGTAGCTCGGATGGAGTTTGTCTGCGGTTTTTGGCCCGGACGTGGTTATGTTTGTCACGTTCAGCTGGGTGGCCATCGTCGCACATTGGGGCACGCCCCCGCGATCCATAGATTGATCTTGTCTGACCTGCTCTATTTTCCAAGTCACACCGCAGGTCATGTGTGTTTCCCCGAGCTGTTGTATTCCGTTTCTACGGTGAGGTAGTGCGGGCTGGTGTTCGGCTCGAGGTGCCGCTTTGTCTTGGCCACGTGGTGGAGCTGCATTATGCCTCGGTAGGACGGGCTCCATCACCTCGTCATCGAACTATGGTAACAGTTTGTGCTTCGGGTAGCTTTTGGTTGGGCACTTGAGGCCATATTTCTCGACTGCTAGGACATCAGTCCATCTTTCATTGAGTAGATCTTGCTCAGCTTGAAGCTGTTGCTGCTTCTTTTTCAGGCTCCTTGCGGTGGCAATTAGCTGGCGCTTAAAGCGTTCCTGTTCGTCAGGCTCCTCTGACACGATTAAATCTTTGTCGCCGAGGCTCACCTCATCCTCGGAGAGCGGAAGGTAGTTGCTATCCTCCGAGCCTTCATTCATGGCGTGTTTGTCAGGGCTGACTCGCCCATCCTCCTGTTCCTCCTGCTCGGAGGTTGGCTCAGCTGGATTTTCATTGTCTTCGGTGTCGTCCAGAGTGTTATTTTCTCCTGTGACAGTGTTGCTGTTTTTACTACGGCGTGGCCTAGAGAAGCGTCGCTGACGTCGGCGCTTTGGCTGTATCTCAGGAGGTTTATCCTTGATTGGATTTTCATTGTCGCCGTTGTTTTCTTTGGGTGTATCCACCATGTATCGTACGAGGAGGTGGCTGTCCAACACCCTGTAGGCAGTGGTTCCTACTCCTCTCCGGCATCGTCGTCCATACCATCGATGTCCTCGGAGTCATAATCAAGCATGTCAGTTAAGTCATCGACAGTGGCTATAAAGTGGGTGGTGGGTGGGAAACGAAGTTCTTCGTCGTCCGCTTCCCATTCGAACCGGACATAGTTTGGCTAAGAGTCCCCTGACAAGGAGAGGTATTTTAATGAGTTTAAGACGTAGCCTAAAGGTGAGTGCTGGAAGATATCCATGGAGCTGAACTCCAAGGTCGGCGCCCAATCAGGTTCGACAGACGCGGATGCACACGGTCCGGAACCTATGGCCGGAGATGAGTCCGAGGTTCCGGTGACATAAGCCCAGCTCGATGTTGGGTATGTGTGCGGCTCGAGCGCTGCTCAGTCTGCGGCTCCCGTGGCGGGGTTAAGCTTCCCATCTTTGGACGATGAGGTCTGCTCATCGTGGTGGCAGGGGACATACTTCCTGGGCTCGAATCCGTCGAAGATCAAGTCTCCGCGGACATCGGCCACAAAATTCAGGCTTCCAAATCTGACCTGATGGCTAGGGGCGTAGCTATCGATTTGCTCTAGATGGCCAAGCGAGTTGGCCCGCAGTGCGAAGCCGCTAAATACGAAGATCTGTCCGGGGAGGAAGATCTCCCTCTGGACTGCGTTGTTGTAGATGATTGATGGAGCCATCAAGCCTTCTGGTGACGACGCGTCGGAACTCTCAATGGAAGCACAAATGTCGGTGTCAAAACCGGCGGATCTCGGGTAGGGGCAGTAAGTAGGGTATTACATCCATAGAGAGGGCCTGAAGTCTAGCCTATTATTATGATTGTTGTTGTCTCTACGGACTAAACCCTCCGGCTTATATAGACACCGGAAGGGGCTAGGGTTACACAATAGTCGGTTACAGAGAAAAGGAATCTACATATCTGAATCGCCAAGCTTGCCGTCCACGCAAAGGAGAGTCCCATCCGGACATGGCAAGAAGTATTTTGTCTTGTATATTTATAGCCCAACAGTCCGGCCCATGTATACAGTCCGGCTGTCCGAGGACCCCTTAATCCAGGACTCCCTCACCTGCGGCCACCGCAGCGGCCACCTCCTTCTCGCCTCCCGTGCTACCCAGCTCAGCTGGGTGATGCCTGCGACCCCCTCGCCCACTTCCCTCTCTCTGGTCGCCTCCCCCTCCTCTGTCTCGCCCTCTCACGCTCACCCGAACGCGCCATCGCCACCGTCGCTGTTCACCGCTGCCACCGCACCCCTCTCGCCTCGTCCTCGTGTCCTAGAGCAACGAAACGATCGTCGCAACCTCCTTGTCGAGCCACTTGAGCCCGGACGCTTCGCAACATCGCCAAAACCATCGTCTTCAAGCTTCGGCCACTCTGGCGCGTCCCCGAGCCCGCTTAGACGCTCTGCCAAACCGAAGTGAGATTCTCTCCATTTCCACCTACCTTCCTGGACGAATATGTGCCCGAGCAGCATCCTCGAGAGCTCCGAGCTCCGGCCGCCACCATGGCCAGTGAACTTCGTGCTCCCGAGCTCCTCCACTTCTGTTCATTGCATTGGATTGCTCCTGGTGAACCTAGGAACCCGTAGAGCCCTTCGGTCGAGCTCGCTGTGCACCGTAACACCGAAACAATGGATGCCCAAAGTCCGGTGGTTGCCTGGCTCGTCGCCTCCACGGTTACACGCTGCCCCAGCGCACCACGCGACCACCCCTGAATTCGCCGCACTTCCAGCTCATCATAGCCGCAAACCGCGCTCGAAACCGTGGACCATAGCTCAAACCCAAGGCCTACGCCACGTGAGATGGACGCCGCCGGCTAAACTCCGGCGGTGATGATGTGGCAGTAGTTAGATTAGGTCCTAATCACTATTTAGTTAACCACTTATTCACTGACAGTGGACCCTATGTAACAAATTAACCATGGGTTAGCCCATGTGTCGGTGACAGGTAGGACCCGCACGTCAGGTTTGACCTGGGTCAACCCAGTTGACCTGCTGACACAGTGATGTCGTCATGCTGACCTAGTAAATCCTTTTCTGGACATATTCTTTTATAAAATAACCAGAAAATTCCATAAATTAGTTTAAAATTCAAAAATTCATAGAAAATTAACCTTAACTCCAAATGAAATAATTTATATACGAAAAATTATTAGAAAAATATGAACAATCTGCCTATGGCACTTTCATGCATGTTTGAACAAGTTAACCTCACTGAATAGGATAAATCATGATTAGGGCAATTTATGAACTAGCATTTGGAGTTGGAGTTTAGCCTTGTTTGAATTCCACTTCAATTAACTTGGCTTACTACTGCATTAGGTCAATTCAGTTCCTTAACATGACATGTCATTCATTTGATTGTGCATTGTAGTGAATGTTGTTCCTTCTTGTGTTTGCCAGTGGTTGTTCCCTCTTGATAGACGTTTTCCGACGGCGAGTTCGATGACACCGATGAAGAACTATACTATCTTCAGAAGTGCCAGGCAAACAAAACACCCTTGTTCATTCCGATACAATCCCACTCTCTTGATCTTGCTCTCTTTTACTGCATTAGGACAACAACATTTCAACTGTTACATGCTGCGATAGTTGAACCCCTTTCCTCTGCATGACCTATCATTGCCATAGTAAATATATGAAACCCACTAGCATGAGTAGGAGTTGTTTGAGCCCTGATGTGCCTAGTCATTCATGCTTGTTTATCATGCCTGCTACTACTTAGAGTTGAGTCAGGTCTGATTCATCGGGGATGAATTGGAATGTTGTGAAACATGTCCTACTGTTGAGAGCTAAGTGTGTGAACACGATTTGGTAAAGCTAGCGGTGATAGGCTATGTAGGAGTACATGGTAGGTTGTCTCATTAAAACCATCCTTAAGAATTGAGTTTTGTGTTTGTGATCCAAGACAGTTGCTACCACACATTGGGTTCCAGTAACTCGACCCCTCTCGGCTTATTAATCAACTCGATCTTTGTCCAGGAGTTGCAACTAGTTTTTGGTGTTTGTAGGTTGTGTTAGTAGTCTATCAAGTCGCACCCGGTACATCTGGGCTTGGGACAGACTAGAGACCGTGGCCGGGTGTACCAAGCGTCACCCGTTTGGTGGGCTTGGGAACCCTGCACACATCGTTTGGGGCTTTGAGCGACACCTCGGTCGGATCTCCTTGCGGATGGAACCTGAATAGGTGATAAACCTGGACTAGAGACTTGTGTGGTTAGTCAGGTCGTGGCCGACACCCTCGCCAGGCTTCCGCTTGAATGTTGCCGAGATACATGGCGTGTACATGGCGGTAAGTGGCGAGAGCGTGTGTGGAGAAGTACACCCCTGCAGGGTTAACATGATCTATTTGAATAGCCGCATCCGCGGTAAATGACTACTGGGTTGCTTATACAGTTCATAGACAAGTGAAAGTGGATACTCTAAAAAGCGCAAGATAAGCGTGAGTGCTATGGATGGCCTTCCTGTAGGGAGACGGGAGCGGATCCATAGTGGTGTATTGATATGGTGAATATGTGGACTCGTGTGACCCAACTCAAAAGAGTTACTTGCAGTCGTAGTTCAGGATAGCCACGGTCAAAGCTGGCTTTCTGCAGTTAAACCCCACCATCCCTTTGTTGATACTAATGCATATGTAGATAGTGTTGATGTAAGTCTTGTTGGGTACTTTTGTACTCGCGTTAGCTTAATTTATGTTTTTTGCGGAGAGACTCCAGTCTCACTAGTAGTTCCGCGTGGACTTCTACGTTTAGCTTGTTACCTCAGCTACGATCTTGTACCTTTGGGAGGGTCCTGTAGATAGTCAGGCTTCTCAGCTTTTATCATTTGTAGTTGTCTGTACTCGGACATGTTATGCTTCCGCTGTTTGTATGCTCTGAATGCTGGGTCATCAGACTCATGTTTGTAATACTTGGCTCCTCGGAGCCTAATGAATAAATACTTTGAGTTGTAGAGTCTTTTTGTGATGCCATGTTGTATTTACACATATTGAGCATATTGTGTGTATGTTTTGAAATGCCTGGTATGTGTGGGATCCGACAACCTAGTTGTTTATTCTTGGTAGCCTCTCTTACCGGGAAATGTCTCCTAGTGCTTCCACTGAGCCATGGTTGCTTGCTACTGCTCTGGAACACTTAGGATGGACGACATGTGTCCTTCTTCGTTCCTGTGTCTGTCCCTTTGGGGAAATGTCACACGTTGTTCCTTTGAGTCCTTGTAGCTTGCTACGACTTGGGTTCTAACGTTGTTGATCGACACGTTCATTGATGGGTCATGTATGCATGTCCCCCTAAGTTAGCGCCACCTTGGGTTTACGACTAGTCATGTTGGCCCGAGTTTTTTTCATATGGATGCTAGCGACACTATCATATACGTGAGCCAAAAGGCGCAAACGGTCCCGGGCCAGGTAAGGTGGCACCCATGGGAATACCGTGCGTGAGGCCGCAAAGTAATATGATGTGTTACATGATAGATTGGTATGACTTAGTATCAGGGTCCTGACACCCTCTCGCAAGCATCCGCAACTACGAAAGAAGAATTAAGGTAAACCTAACCATAGCATGGAACATGTGGATCCAAATCAGCCCCTTACGAAGTAACACATAAACTAGGGCTTAAGTTTCTGTCACTCTAGCAACCCATCATCTACTTATTACTTCCCAATGCCTTCCCATAGGCCCAAACAATGGTGAAGTGTCATGTAGTCGGCGTTCACATAACACCACTAGAGGAGAGAGAACATACATCTCATCAAAATATCGAACAAATACGAAATTCACATGACTACTTATAACAAGACTTCTCCCATGTCCTCAGGAACAAACGTAACTACTCACAAATCATATTCATGTTCATAATCAGAGGGGTATTAATATGCATAAAGGACCTGAACATATGATCTTCCACCGGATAAACCAACTAGCATCAACTACAAGGTGTAATCAACACTACTAGCAACCCACAGGTACCAATCTGAGGTTTTGAGACAAATATCGGATACAAGAGATGAACTAGGGTTTGAGAGGAGATGGTGTTGGTGAAGATGTTGATGGAGATTGACCCCCTCTCAATGAGAGGATCGATGGTGATGACGATGGCAACGATTTCCCCCTCCCGGAGGGATGTTTCCCCCGCAGAACGGCCCTAGATTGGTTCCACCTTGAGACGGCGGCAGTTTGTCCCGAAAGCTTCCTTATGATTTTTTCCAGGACAAAAGACACCATATAGCAGAAGATAGGCATCGGGGGCCTGCCAGGTGGCCCACGAGGCAGGGGCGCGCCCTCCACCCTCGTGGACGGTGGGTCGCCCAATATTTTTAATATATTCCAAAACTGACTTTCGTGGAGTTTCAGGACTTTTGGAGTTGTGCAAAATAGGTCTCTAATATTTGCTCCTTTTCCAGCCCAGAATTCTAGCTGCCAGCATTCTCCCTCTTCATGTAAACCTTGTAAAATAAGAGAGAAAAGAGATAAGTACTGTGACATAATGTGTAGTAACAGCCCATAATGCATTAAATATTGATATAAAAGTACGATGCAAAATGGACGTATCAACTCCCCCAAGCTTAGACCTTGCTTGTCCTCAAGCACAAGGCGATATCGAAAAATATGTCCAAATGTTTAGAGATAGAGGTATCGATAAAATAAAATACGAACATGAGGGCATCATGATCTTTCTTAGAATAGCAATATATATATTGTCATATGATTTGTTATGCTAATGTAACAATCTATTCACAATGTAAAGTATGAATCAGAAACTCCATTGAAAACTAACAGACTATAATCTTAGTCATTGAAGCAATTGCAATTTATCATAACACCGGAAAGAGTCAATATAAGAGGTTTTCAGCAACTTCACATACTCAACTATCATTTAGTCTTTCACAATTGCTAACACTCACACGATACTTATGGGTATGAAGTTTCAATCAGACATAGAGAAAGGTAGGGGCTTATAGTTTTGCCTCCCAACCTTTTACCTCAAGGGTAATGTCAACAATAACTTTATGAAAACCTACATCCAATTGGATATATATATTAGGATCTTTCCAACACATAGTGCTTGCCAAAGGATAAAGTGTAAAAAAGAAAGGTGAAGATCACCATGACTCTTGTATAAGGTAGAAGACAAAAATAAAAGATAGGCCCTTCACAGAGGGAAGCAGAGGTTGTCATGCGCTTTTATGGTTGGATGCACAAAATCTTAATGCAAAAGAACGTCACTTTATATTGCCACTTGTGATAGGGACCTTTATTATGCAGTCTGTCGCTTTTATTTCTTCCATATCACAAGCTCGTATAAAGCTTATTTTCTTCACACTAATAAGTCATACATATTTAGAGAGCAGCTTTTATTGCTTGCACCGATGACAACTTACTTGAAGGATCTTACTCAATCCATAGGTAGGTATGGTGGACTCTCATGGCAAAACTGGATTTAGGGATGTTTAGAAGCACAAGTAGTATCTCTACTTGGTGCAAAGAATTTGGCTAGCATGATGGGGAAAGGCAAGCTCAACATGTTGGATGATCCATGGCAATATAATTTATTTCGAATATAAGAAAACATAACCCATTACGTTGTCTTCCTTGTCCAACATCAACCTTTTAGCATGTCATGTTATAATGAGTGCTCACAACCATAAAAGATGTCCAAGATAGTATATTTATATGTGAAAACCTCTCTTTCTTTATTACTTCCTATTAATTCCAACGATGACCAAAACTATGTTTGTCAACTCTCAACAACTTTTATTCATCATACTCTTTATATGTGAAGTCATTACTCTCCATAAGATCAATATGATCTTTTTATTCTTTCTTTTTCTTTTATTCCCTCAAGATCATAGTAAGATAGCAAAGCCCTCAACTCAAAATAATCTTTATTATATATAGCTCACGGACTCGATTACATAGATAGGGATCAACGCAAAACTCAAAGCTAGATCATACTAAACTTTATTCTACTAGATCAAGATATAACCGAAAGGATCGAACTGAGAAAAACGGTAAAGATAGAAGTGTGATGGTGATACGATACCAGGGCACCTCCCCCAAGCTTGGCAGTTGCCAAGGGGAGTGCCCATACCCATGTGTTTATGTCTCTTTCTTCGGAGGTGGTGATGATGGAGTTGTTGATGATGGGGTGTCGCACATCGATCGTAGGAGATCCTCCAACTTGCGGATAATGCCCTTGAGTGCGGTGATATGCTCTTGAAACAAAATATTTTCACACGTGAGATACTTGTTTTGTATGCGATCTAGCTCAATCATCTTGAAAGCTTCAATTTTAGTAGGGGTGAGATGATTGTAGTAAGGTTGAAAGAAGCCTTCTTCTTCTACTGTCGGGACTTGCTCCTCTGCGACCTCCTTGATCTTGTCACCTTCCTTGATTTCTCCGATTTGTTCTCGCTTCGTCTCTATCTTCATTAACCAAGCATACACATTGTTGGAGGAGGGGACGACATGATGCCTGACCTTGAGAAACTCTAACAGAAAACAGCTCAAAACAAAAACAGAGGATTTCATTGTGGTAAGGTGGTCAAAACCTTTGGGAGTTTATATAATGAATTTTTACCGACCAAAAGAATTATCGTGCAAGAACACGGAGTCCGGAGGGCACACGAGGTGTCCACAAGGCAGGGGCACGCCCAGGGGGGTAGGGTGCACCCTCCACCCTCGTGGATGCCTCATGTCTCTTTCAGACTACTTCTTATTTTCCTAATTTTTTAAATATTCCAAAACGGAGAAAAATTGCTATTTGAGCAGTCTTGGAGTCGGTTTACTTATAGTACCACATACGTATTCCTTTTCGGAGTCTGAAACGTTCTGGAAAGTGTTCCTTATGTACTCCTCCGGGGTTATGGTGTCAATAACATTGGTTTCGACATTTATGGGATTAACTAAGATATAATGTTTGATTCTTTGACCGTTCACCACCTTCGGATTTGTGCCTTCGTCGTTGTTGATCTTTATGGCACCGGAACGATAGACCTCCTCGATAATGTAACGACCTTCCCATTTATAGAGAAGTTTTCCTACAAAAAATCTTAAACGAGAGTTGTATAGCAAAACATAATCACCTATGCTAAACTCATGCTTTTGTATCCTTTTGTCACGCCATCTTTTAGCTTTTTCTTTAAACAGTTTGGCGTTCTCATAGGCATGGGTTCTCCATTCATCAAGTGAGCTAATATCAAATAGCCTCTTCTCACCAGCAAGTTTGAAATCATAATTGAGCTCTTTAATAGCCCAATATGCCTTGTGTTCTAGTTCGAGAGGTAAGTGACATGCTTTTCCATAAACCATTTTATATGGAGACATACCCATAGGATTTTTATATGCAGTTCTATAGGCCCATAATGCATCATCAAGTTTCCTGGACCAATTCTTTCTAGATCTATTAACAGTCTTTTGCAAAATTAATTTAAGCTCTCTATTGCTCAATTCTACTTGACCATTAGACTGTGGGTGGTACGGAGATGCAATTCTATGATTAACGTCATACATAGCAAGCATTTTACGAAAAGCACCATGAATAATATGTGAACCACCATCCATCATTAAGTATCTAGGGACTCCAAACCTTGGAAAAATAACTTCTTTAAGCATCTTAATAGAAGTGTTATGATCGGCACTACTAGTTGGCATAGCTTCTACCCACTTAGTAACGTAATCAACAGCAACTAAAATATGTGTACACCCATTAGAGGAAGGAAAAGGTCCCATATAATCCAAGCCCCAAAGATCAAATGGTTCAATAACATGTGAAAGTTCATAGGCATTTCTTGACGTCTACTAATATTACCAATTCTTTGACATTCATCACAAGACAAGACAAATTACGGGCATCTTTGAAGAGAGTAGGCCAATAAAAACTGGATTGCAATACCTTATGTGCAGTTCTATCTCCCGTGTGGTGTCCTCCATATGCCTCGGAGTGACACTTGTGTAGGATCTGTTCCTGTTCATGCTCAGGTACACAACATCTAATAACCCCAGATACTCCTTTATAGATGTGTGGGTCATCCCAAAAGTAATGTATTAAATCATAGAAAAACTTTTTGTTTTGCTGGTATGTTAAACTAGGTGGTATAAATTTGGCAACAATGTTATTAGCATAATCAGCATACCATGGAGCAGTACGAGAAGCATTTATGACAGCTAATTGTTCATCAGGAAAGCTATCATCAATAGGTAGTGGTTCATTAAGAACATCTTCTAACCTAGACAAGTTGTCTGCAACGGGGTTCTCAGCTCCCTTTCTACCAATAATATGCAAATCAAATTCTTGTAGCGAGAGAACCCATCTAATAAGTCTAGGTTTAGCATCTTTCTTTTCCATAAGGTATTTAATAGCAGCATGATCAGTGTGAACAGTTACTTTGGAATAAACAAAATAAGGTCTGAACTTATCACAAGCGAACACAACTGCTAAAAATTCTTTTTCAGTAGTAGCATAATTTCTCTGGGCACTGTCTAGAGTTTTACTAGCATATTGGATAACATTTAATTTCTTATCAATTCTTTGTCCGAGAACAGCACCTAAAGCATATTAACTAGCACCGCACATAATTTCAAAGGGTAAATTCCAATAAGGTGGCTGATTAATAGGTGCAAAAATCAAGGCTTTCTTAAGTATTTCAAATGCTTCTAGACAATCATCATCGAAAACAAAAGGGGCATCTTTTTGTAAGAGATTAGTTAGAGGCCCAAAAACTTTTGAGAATTCTTTAATGAACCTCCTATAAAAACCGGCATGACCAAGGAAACTTCTTATACCTTTGATGTCCTTAGGACATGGCATCTTTTCAATAGCATCAACTTTAGCTTTATCAACTTCAATACCTCTTTCAGAAATTTTATGCCCCAAGACAATACATGTAACATCCCAATTTTCAAGCTGGTTGTTATACATAGATTATCATATGCATATCATATTTTATTTGCATTTGGTTGTGATCCTCGAAATCTTAAGCAACTCAAGGACCCAAGGAGAGAGTTGGAGGTTTCACAAAATTTTAATATTTGAATTTAGTTCAAATTTGAAAAGAGGATCAATTTAATTTTCAATAATTTCTTTCCAATTATTTCCAATAATAAAAATAAGTGAGAGAAGATAATATGACTTCTTCAACAGAAGAGAAATATTGGAAAAGAAATGTTGAAATAAAATTATTATTTTTATTTGAATTTTATTTGCAATTTTATTCGAATTAGAGAAAAACATGCATGTTTGAAAAATTGCATTTAGTCCAGAAAAATGTTCATCTTGTCCTAAATATTAACTTTGGATGGTGAAAATTGTTTTTGGAATTTTTTAGTTTTTTTATATTTTATTAGGATTTCCTTCTAGGTGGAAATTATTATTTTTAAAAAGTTTTCGGCCTGAAAACGGAAATAACTTCAATTTAACAATATCATTATCCGTATCTTTCTTCTTTTGCATATCACATAAATCAACCAAGTTGTTTAGATGAGTAGCGACATCTTCACTAGGAAGGCCGGAGAATTGATCTTTCATAACAAGATTAAACAAAGTAGCATTGATTTCACAAGATTCAGCACCATTAAGAGGAGCAATCGGAGTGCTAAGGAAATCATTATGATTGGTATTGGAAAAGTCACACAATTTGGTATTATCTTGAGCCATCGTGACAAACAATCTAACACACAGGCACACAAAAGGCAAGCGAAAGAGAGAGGAACGGGAAAGAGAGGGCGAATAAAACGGCAAGGGTGAAGTGGGGGAGAGGAAAACGAGAGGCAAATGGCAAATAATGTAATGCGAGGGAGATGAGTTTGTGATGGGTACTTGGTATGTCTTGACTTGAGCGAAGACCTCCCCGGCAACGGCGCTAGAAATCCTTCTTGCAACCTCTTGAGCACTGCGTTGGTTTTCCCTTGAAGAGGAAAGGGTGATGTAGCAAAGCACCGTAAGTATTTCCCTCGGTTTTGAGAACCAAGGTATCAATCCAGTAGGAGGCTCCTCAAAAGTCCCTCATACCTACATAAAAAAACAAGAACCTCGCAACAAATCCCTTCACGGTAACTTGCTAAAGTGAGATCTAATAGAGATAATAAGATAAGATAAATATTTTTGGTATTTTTATGATAAAGATTGGAAAGTAAAGATTGCAAATAAAAGTAGATCGGAAACCTATATCATAAAAGATAGACCTGGGGCCCATAGGTTTCACTAGTGGCTTCTCCCAAGATAGCATAAGTATTACGGTGGGTGAACAAATTACTGTCTAGCAATTGATAGAAAAGTGCATAGTTATGAGAGTATCTAGGCATGATCATGTATATAGGCATCACGTCCGCAACAAGTAGATCGAAACGATTCTACATCTACTACTATTACTCAACACATCGACCGACTCCTACCTGCATCTAGAGTATTAAGTTCATAAGAACAGAGTAACGCATTAAGCAAGATGACATGATGTTGAGGGATAAACTAAAGCAGTATGATATAAACCCCATCTTTTTATCCTCGATGGAAACAATAAAATACGTGCCTTGTTGCCCCTGTTGTCAATGGGAAAGGACGCTGCAAGATTGAACCCATAGCTAAGCACTTCTCCCATTGCAAGAAAGATCAATCTAGTAGGCCAAACCAAACTGATAATTCGAAGAGACTTGCAAAGATAACTAATCACACATAAAAGGATTCAGAGGAGATTCAAATATTTCTCATAGATAAACTTGATCATAAACCCACAATTCATCGGATCTCGACAAACACACCGCAAAAAGAGTTACATCGAATAGATCTCCAAGAAGATCGAGGAGAACTTTGTATTGAGATTCAAAGAGAGAGAAGAAGACATCTAGCTAATAACTATGGACCCGAAGGTCTTTGGTAAACTACTCACAACTCATCGGAGAGGCCTTGGAGATGATGTAGAGGCCCTTCGTGGTCGATTCCCCCTCCGGCGGAGCGCCGGCGAAGGCTCCAAGATGGGATCTCGCGTGTCGGATTTCGGGTTCCGGCAGACCCTTGAGGTTCGAACTCTGGGGTGCGCACGAAGATCTTTCCCCTACCAGCTCGCGTCTCGAGGCCTCGCAAGGAATCTAGGCTAGAAAGAAGAACACACAAGGGACACGGGGTTTATACTGGTTCAGGCCACCATTGTGGTGTAATGCCCTACTCCAGTGTGTGGTGTGGTAGATTGCCTCAAGGGCTGATGATGAACTATACAAAGGGAGAACAGCCTCGCGAGGGGCTGTTCTTGAGCTGGTGCGATGAACTGCTTGGTGAGTTCACTCGCCTCTCTCTCTAGTCTACCCGGAATCTGGATCTCTCTCTTTCGTCCCCCTCTACCCTGTGGTGGCTAGCTCTATTTATAGAGGGAGGCCCTGGGCCTCTTCCCAAATAATGAGCAGGAAGGGCGCCAAAAATTGGCCATTTGGAAGGGGAACATCTAGTACACTTATCCTGACTAAAGTTGGTCTTTGACTGCCAAAGACTCTGGCGATGACGCCGTCCTGGGGTCCACGATGACTTTCGTCATGCCGCTCTGCTGGTCTTGGTCTTGTTGCACCGAAACGGTAACCTTTGCATGATGCCTTGGCCTGTGCTCGCCCCCTTTGCACCAAAGGGAAACAAGGACACTGCAAAGGCCGGCGGCCGCCTGGCGCCCGCCTGGTCTCGATTGTCATGGCTTGCGTCACGGGCTCCTCGCGAGGTGCCCTGCCTTGATCTCTCCGCCTCCTCGTGAGCCTGCCTGATGAGGCTGCTCCTGAGGAAGCTTCCTGTCGTCTGCCCCACGAGGCTTGGCCCCTCGCGAGGGTCTTGAGCTTGAGCTGATGAAGCTGGGCTGCACTGGGCCTTCGCTTGAGCCACGCCGCAGGCCGCAGGTAGGCAAGTCTGGGGACCCCCATTCCTAGAACACCGACAGTAGCCCTCAGTCCCAAGGCGCGCCCAGACTTGGCTTAGCAGAGAAGCGAAGGGGCAAGTGCAAAGCACCGCGGGCCCCAATAGACTGCGGCCTTGGGTGACGCTGCGGATGCCCTGGGCCACTGCAAGGTGCTGGAGGACGAGCTTCAAGCCCTGCGTGACGAGCTCGCGAAGGAGGTTCGCAGCCGCCAGGAGAAGGAGGAGGAGATGAAGGCTCGGGAAGCTGCCGTCAGGGACCGGGACACCAAGCTTGACGACCGTCGCGGCCGGTTGGAGACACTGGAGCAGGCACTAAAGGTGGAGAGGACCGAGCTAGACGGCAAGGCAAAGGTCCTGGCCGAGGATCTAGTGGCCTTTGCCAGGCTAGAGGAGAAAGCTCGCGCCGCGCTGAAGATGCTTTATGAGGGCGGCTTAAAGAAGCTGCCGAGCTGCTTCCCTTCCTAGTCCGTGCACTTGAAGATGTCGCGGACGGCCTTGGTCCTAAGGCAGAGGCCGAGGCGCGTGCCCTGTCTTCTGCAACACTAACACGTGTCATCAGCCACGTCTACCTTCCCGACCCGAACGTCGACCTCGACAGCCTGCTAGAACCTGTGAGCGGCGACCTTGCCACTGCTGCTGCTGAGGCCGTGAAAGGCCGAGCCGAGGCTTTGCTGGTGAGGTTCCGTGCCTTCAGCACCTTGCCCGGGCGCGATGCCGCCAGCTTTGCGGCCTCAGGAGGTGGAGCCACCCAGCGTGACTCCACCACAGGTGGCGGCGCCACTAGAAAGTGATCCCTTCGCGGCTTCTGTCCTGTTTTAATTCCTGCAACATGCACCATGCCTCGTGGAGGTGTTTAAACTTGTGTTTGGCATTGTGAAACAATGTATGGCTTGTAATATTTGCTTTTGAATTCCCTAGAATTTGCATTTTCCCCTCCTATTTGCTTGTATTCTACGTTGGCAGGGCCCAGCCCCGGGCATACATCAGCCGCTGTTAGCCCCGACTGGAAACTAGGACGGGACTAAGGAGTGAGGGGCTACATGACCAGTTAGCCTCCTGAGTCGCGATGCTCAGGAGTCCCCGTTGACGTGCAAATAACAAGTAGGGAAGGGAGGCATAGGAGTGGATTTGTCATTCTACGTCGGCAGGGCCCGGCCCCGCGCATACCTCAGCCGCCATTAGCCCCGACCAGAAACCAGGATGGGACTAAGGAGTGAGGGGCTATGTGACTAGGATCCTGAGTCGCGATGCTCAGAAGTCCCCCTTGACGCGCAAACGAGCTTTCATACCTTGGCTCCGCTCGGGGAGGGGCGCGCGACGACCAGGTCTGAGGGACCTGGCTGGGTGGCGTGCGCTCGAGCGTGGCCCGGGCGTAGCCCCCGTGTCCAGCCCCCTCGCGTGGCACTCCCGAGGGGAGGCGTTGCGACGGTGCCGGGCACTGAGCTCCGGGCTCCTTGAGGTTGATATGGCCGTGGGCCGCCCTCAATTGTTTATCACCAGCACGGAGTATAGTGCTTCCGTATGTGTACGGGCATAGCCGCTCCTTGGCAGTGTCGTCAGCCAGCGCGGAGCATGGTGCTTCCACTAGTGCGTGGGAGGGGGCTCCCCTGCGGGAGGAGCCCCCAGGGCGTGTACAGCCCCTCCCTGGCTCGTGGACGGCATGGTAGGGCTAGGAGAGGTGTATCTGGGCACCCGTAAGCCAGCGTGGGACTCACGAGGCCCTACCTTGAGGCGGGTTGCGCCTGGCTCTGGGCCTTTATCGATGGTATGTTCCTGCAAGGTGGTTAGAATGCAAATGCTCTATGTCCTCGGGTCCCGGCCCTCGAGCAAGCTCAGCCGCCGCTGGTATGACAGGTCACGATGCCTTGGGTCAAGGCCAGGGGGTGAGGGCTGGAGAGCCAGTAAGAGCCCATGAGTCGCGATGCTCAGGCACCCCCCTTTCAACGTGCAAGCGCTTTGCATGAGAATGGAGAGGTCCACGATAGGCAGCAGAAGATAATCACGGGAATCAGGTTAAGCATGTAGGGGAAAATCCATTTAGATAGATGCAGAAAAAGCAACCGCCACTGGGTCAGGCCCGAGCGGCTTGGGGATAATGCAGCCCGCGGGGCGCCCCCAACAAGGTAAGCAAAGAACATGAGCAAAACGGATACATGCCACAGGGACGGACCCACGCGACCTAGGAATGATGCAGCCCTGTGGGCTCTCCCAGCTGAAAATGGAACTTTGAAAGATGTCACCTGATACGGTTGAAGATGAAGGGATGCTGAAGTAGCGGACGACGCGCGGTGAGGAAGCCGACCCTCACGAGCTCTCGGGACCTAGAGCCTCGGGAGGCTCCGGGGGCTCAGTTGGATCTTCGAGGGCCATCTCCACCTCTGCCGGGACCATGTGATGCCTGACCTCCTGAGCCTCCAGAATGCTCCTCAGCAGCCGCTGATGAGCGGCGACCGTGTTCGGCAGGCCGAAAGGCATGTGAACATAGCTGCGAGGTGGACCCTCGCAATGCCCCACGCGCGAAGGCCAGAGGCGCTCCTGAGACGCGGCTCGGTTGAGCCCTGGCACGTCGATGCAGACGCGCAGCCAACCGTCCTCGCCTGGATGGGGGGCTGCGGCGGGTAGGCGGTGGCTGCCGCGCATGACTCTCGACTCCTGTAGCTCCTGAGTGTTTCTCGCGATGAACTCCTGAGGGTTTGGCCCTCCTTGCCTCATACCTTCCTGAGGGAAACGCGCCTTGAAGCACGCCTCCAAGTGGTGCCCGAGCGCCTCCCTCGTGACCTTGGCAAAGTCGATGGCTCTCCAAGAAAGAGCCCCTGAGCCCTGCCCGAGGAGGGCGCCGGGTGCGCCTTCCTATGCGACAGAGGGTGGCGCCCCCTGAACGGGCGTGAATCCTGACGCAACACCTCCGGAGATACCCGCCTCCTGACAGCTTGGGCCAGGCGAAGCCTTCTTATTCTTAGGGATCGCCTCGGGAAGCCTCCCGCTCCTGTGATCTGGGTCTTCGATTGCCGCGGCTTGGAAGGCACGCTCAAGAAAACAAACTGCATCCCTTTCCTCACAGGGTACTGTGATGACTCCACTGCTTCCTGGCATCTTGGGGACATTGTAGCCATGGCGAGTCACTGCCATGAACTTGGCCAGGGCTGGGTACCCGAGGATGGCATTGTATGGCAGGAGAACATGGGCGACGTCGAAGTCAATGAGCTCGGTGCGGTAGTTGTTGCGCCGCTCAAAGGTGACTGGAAGGCTAACCTGCCCTATCGGAACAGTGGAACCATCAGTGACTCCTGAGAAAGGCTTGGTCGGCTGAAGCTGATCATATGACACTTGGAGATTGTTGAATGTCTTGAACAGGACGTTGAGTCCTGCTCTGCCATCGATGAGGGTCCTGGTGACTTGCACATTGCTGATGACTGGGGAACAAAGCATTGGGAGGACTCCGGCCGTTGCTGCGCACTTGAGCTGATCCGCTGAGCTGAACGTGATAGCGCACGCAGACAACTTGAGAGGGCGCGTGGCCTCAAGCTTGGGGAGGACTGCATTCATCTCGCGAGCAAACTGCTTGAAGATGCATTGTGAGGCTGGGGCCTGGGTGCCGCCCAGGATGCAAGCGATTGCACGTGGCTCCTGGAAGCCCCCAGCCCCCTCGTCCTGATGCTGGTCTTCATTCCTCCTTGGCGGTGGTGGCAGAGGAGGGAGGCCTGCGTTGCCGTGCGGGCGATCCTCACGAGGCTGATCCCTCCAACCTCCCTCGCGAGGCTAGTCCTGCCAACGGTCCTTGCAAGGTCGGTCATGCCACCCTTGGCGAGGGCCACGGTCTTCCCATCGTACTCCACCTCTTCCTCCTCCTCGGCCATAGCCCGATCGTTGCGCTCGGGGCGTCGGCCAATACGCCCATCTCGTACGGCCCTGAGCTCTTGGCATTCGTTGGTGTTGTGGGTGTGGAGGTCGTGGTGCACGCAGTACCGGCTACCCTTGGATGACTCAGGCTGATCCCTGCCTCACTTGGTGTCTGGCTCTGCTGCGAGCACAGCAGCTCCCTTGCGCTTCACGTCCTTGACCTTGGGCTTCTTCTCTTCTGGATCGGTAGCCGGAAGCTCGAGGAGGGAGAGGCGCCCTTCCTCAGCCCTGATGCACTTGGTCGCCAAGTTGAACAGCTCCAGGGATGTGCACAGGTCTTCATGGATCGCTAGCTCCTCTTTCATCTTGATGTCACGCACGCCATCGGAGAAGGCTAAGATGATGGCTTCCTCAGTCACCCTGGGGATCTTGAGGCGAGCGTTGTTGAAGCGCTGGATGTACTTCTGCAGGGTCTCTCCTGGCTGTTGCTTGATGCGGAGCAGGTCACTCATGGCCGGGGGCCGGTCGCGAGTGCCTTGGAAGTTGGCAATGAAGCGAGTGCGCATCTTGTCCCAGGAGGAGATCGTGCCAGGAGCCAGGTTCACGAGCCAGGTGCGGGCATCGTCCTTGAGTGCCATGGGAAACCAATTCACCCTGACCTTTCCGTCCCCGTTGGCAGCCTCGATGCCCAGCTCGTAGAGCTGTAGGAACTCCACGGGGTCTGCAGTGCCGTCGTAGCGAGGGGGCAGGTCAGGCTTGAACTTGCCTGGCCATGCGACACTGCGTAGCTCGGGGGTGAAGGCGCGGCAGCCTCCGGTGGCCACCGGAGCCCTTTGCTGGTGCTGGGCTTGCTCCTAGAAATTCCCACGCACCGCCGCTTGGAGCAGCGCGGGGTCTTGATGTGGTGGCACAGGGATGTGGTCATGGCGCATCAGTGCTAGGAGAACGCGGGCATCTTCTTGGGGGCGAGGGATTTCTTTTCAACTCCTTGCTTGTCGTGCAGGTGCCGGACGCGGTGGGTCTCGTCCTGGGGCCGCGCGCCTTGAAGCCAAGGCGCCTTCTTGGGGAGGAGGTGGCGGAGGCACCTCTTGATCCACGCCTCCTGCACAGGATGGAGGGCAAGGCAGCGAGAGAGATGGCATAGGAGAGCCCCCTACGGCGCTGACGAGCTCGGTGATGTGGGCGAGCTAGTCCTCGTAGAGGTCGTCGACGGGATGGTAGTGCAGGAGCTCACGCGCTAGGAGTAGCACAGCGTGCGCGTCCGTGGGGGCGCGCCAGGCATGGGACGACGAACCGACTGGAGTCAACGACGGGGTGGCGGTGAGGCCTTCCCGCTGCACCGAAGGATGCATGGACGAGGCCTGCTGCTTGTTCCCCGCCGGGCCGGTGGCGGCGTTGGTGGCAGGTGACGGGGAACGACGGGTGCGTCCGCCGACGGGCGCCGTCTGGGCGACGCGGGTGGCGAGAGCAGCCGGACACTCGGCATGAACCCGACGAGCGTCAGCCATGGGTACGACGGAAGATCACACGCGACCATCGGAAGAAAGATTCCGGTGCACCCCTACCTGGCGCGCCAAATGTCGGATTTCAGGTTCCGGCAGACCCTTGAGGTTTGAACTCTGGGGTGCGCACGAAGATCTTTCCCCTACCAGCTCGCGTCTCGAGGCCTCGCAAGGAATCTAGGATAGAAAGAAGAACACACAAGGGACACGGGGTTTATACTGGTTCAGGCCACCATTGTGGTGTAATACCCTACTCCAGTGTGTGGTGTGGTGGATTACCTCAGGGGCTGATGATGAACAATACAAAGGGAGAACAGCCTCGCGAGGGGCTGTTCTTGAGCTGGTGCGATGAACTGCTTGGTGAGTTCACTCGCCTCTCTCTCTAGTCTACCTGGAATCTGGATCTCTCTCTTTCCTCCCCCTCTGCCCTGTGGTGGCTAGCTCTATTTATAGAGGGAGGCCCTGGGCCTCTTCCCAAATAATGAGCGGGAAGGGCGCCAACAATTGGCCATTTTGAAGGGGAACATCTAGTACACTTATCCTGACTAAAGTTGGTCTTCGACTGCCAAAGACTCTGGTGATGACACCGTCCTGGGCTCCACGATGACTTCCGTCCTGCCGCTCTGCTGGTCTTGGTCTTGTTGCACCGAAACGGTAACCTTTGCCTGATGCTTTGGCCTGTGCTCGCCCCCTTTGCACCAAAGGGGAAACAAGGACACTGCACAGGCCGGCGCCCGCCTGGGGCCCACCTAGTCTCGATCGTTATGGCTTGGGTCATGGGCTCCTCGCGAGGTGCCCTGCCTTGATCTCTCCGCCTCCTCGCGAGCCTGCTTGATGCCGCTACTCCTGAGGAAGCTTCCTGTCATCCGCCCCGCGAGGCTTGGCCCCTCGCGAGGGTCTTGAGCTTGAGCTGATGAAGATGGGATGCACTGGGCCTTCGCTTGAGCCACGCCGCAGGATGCAGGCAGGCAAGTCTGGTGACCCCCGTTCCCAGAACGCCGACATCACCGATACAGAAGGTTGCGGCGGTGGAAATAGTTTTTCGTGGTGCTCCTGGATGTTCTCGAGGTACGTGGATATATATATAGGAGGAAGAAGTAGGTCGGTTGAGCCACGAGGGGCCCACGAGGATGGGGGGCGAGCCCACTCCCCTAGGGCGCGCCCTCCTGCCGCGTGGCTTCCCTGTCTGCTGCTTGACGTCCATTCCAAGTCTCCTGGATTGCGTTTGTTCCAAAAAGATCGCTCCCGAAGGTTTCATTCCGTTTGGACTCCGTTTGATATTCCTTTTCTTCGAAACACTGAAATAGGCAAAAAAACAGCAATTCGGGCTGGGCCTCCGGTTACTAGGTTAGTCCCAAAAATGATATAAAAGTGTAAAGTAAAGCCCATAAACATCCAAAACGGTTAATATAATAGCATGGAACAATCAAAAACTATAGATATGTTGGAGACGTATCAAGCATCCCCAAGCTTAATTCATGCTCGTCCTCGAGTAGGTAAATGATAAAAACAGAATTTTTGATGTGGAATGCTACCTAGCATAATTTTCAATGTAATTTTCTTTATTGTGGCATGAATGTTCAGATCCAAATGATTCAAGACAAAAGTTCATATTGACATAAGAAATAGTAATACTTCAAGCATACTATCAAGGCAATCATGTCTTCTCAGAATAACATGGCTTTAGAAGGATCATCCCTACAAAATCATATAGTTAGGCTATGTTTCATTTTCATCACACAAAATACTCCCGTCAAGAACAACCCCGGTTTCAGCCAAGCAATTGGTTCATACTTTTTAATACGCTTCAGCTTTTTTCAACTCTCACGCAATACATGAGCGTGAGCCATGGATATAGCACTATGAGTGGAATAGAATATGATAATGGAGGTTGTGTGGAGAAGACAAAAAAGGAGAAAGTCTCATATTGACGAGGCTAATCAACGGGCTATGGAGATGCCCATCAATTGATGTCAACATGAGGAGTAGGGATTGCCATGCAACGGATGCACTAGAGCTATAAATGTATGAAAGCTCAACAAAAGAAACTAGTGGGTGTGCATCCAACTTGCTTGCTCAAGAAGACCTAGGGCATTTTGAGGAAGCCCATCGTTGGAATATACAAGCCAAGTTCTATAATGAAAAATTCCCACTAGTATATGAAGGTGACAACATATCAGACTCTCTATATGAAGAACATGGTGCTACTTTGAAGCACAAGTGTGGAAAAAGATAGTAACATTATCCAACTTTTATTTTCTTTTTTTGGGCCTTTCTTTTTTTTCCTTTTTTTCTTGGCCTTTTTTTATTTGGCCTTTCTTTTTTTGGGGGGGGGGACAATGATCTAATAATGATGATCATCACACTTCTATTTATTTACAACTCATGAATTACAACGCGATACTAGAACAAGATATGACTCTATATGAATGCCTCCGGCGTTGTACCGGGATGGGAAATGAATCAAGAGTGACATGTATGAAAAAATATGTAGGTGGCTTGCCACAAATACGATGTCAACTACATGATCATGCAAGCTAATGTGACAATGATGATGCGTGTCATGATAAACGGAACGGTGGAAAGTTGCATGGCAATATATCTCGGAATGGCTATGGAAAAGCCATAATAGGTAGGTATGGTGGCTGTTTTGAGGAAGATATAAGGATGTTTATTTGTGATAGAGCGTATCATATCACGGGGTTTGGATGCACCGGCGAAGTTTGCACCAACTCTCAAGGTGAGAAAGGGCAATGCATGGTACCCAAGAGGCTAGCAATGATGGAAGGGTAAGAGTGTGTATAATCCATGGACTTCACATTAGTCATAAAGAACTCATATACTTATTGCAAAAGTTTTATTAGCCCTTGAAGCAAAGTACTACTACGCATGCTCATAGGGGAAGGGTTGGTAGGAGTTAACCATCGCGCGATCCCGACCTCCACACATAACGAAGGCAATCAAAAGAGCACCCTATGCAACAAATTTGTTACACAACTTTTACCATACGTGCATGCTACGGGACTTGCCAACTTCAACACAAGTATTCTTTAAATTCACAATTACCCAACTAGCATGACTCTAATATCACCTCTCAAAACAATTATCAAGCATCAAATTGATCATAGCATCCAATTCACTTCCTATGATAGTTTTTATTATACCCAACTTGGATGCCCATCATTCTAGGACCAATTTTATAACCATAGCAAATAGCATGCTGTCTAAAAGACTCTCAAAATAATATAAGTGAAGCATGAGAGATCAACAATTTCTACAAAATAAAGCCACCGCCGTGCTCTAAAAGATATAAGTGAAGCACTAGAGCAAAATTATCTAGCTCAAAAAATATAAGTGAAGCACATAGAGTATTCTAATAAATTCCAAATCATGTGGGTCTCTACCAAAAGGTGTGTACATCAAGGATTATTGTGGTAAACTAAAAAGCAAAGAATAATATCATACTAGACGCTCCAAGCAAAACACATATCATGTGGCGAATAAAAATATAGCTCCAAGTAAAGTTACCGATAGACGAAGACGAAAGAGGGGATGCCTTCCGAGGCATCCCCAAGCTTAGGCTTTTGGTTGTCCTTGGATTATCTTGGGGTGCCATGGGCATCCCCAAGCTTAGGCTCTTGCCCCTCCTTATTCAGTAGTCCATCAAATCTTTACCCAAAACTTGAAAACTTCACTACACAAAACTCAACAGGAAATCTCATAAGCTTCGTTAGTGCAAGAAAGAAAAACCACCACATAAGGTACTGTAATGAACTCATTCTTTATTTATAATTGTGTTAAACCTACTGTATTCCAACTTCTCTATGGTTCATACCCCCCCCCCCCCCGATACTAGCCATAGATGCATCAAAATAAGCAAACAACACACGAAAAACAGAATCTGTCAAAAACAGAACAATCTGTAGCAATCTGTGACTTTTGATACATTTGTCTATAGATCTACTTCAAAAATAATCAACGCAAAATCACGTTTCTGTGATTTACTAAAATTATTCTCGTGCGCACAAAAGTTTCTGTTTTTCAATAGAATCAAACTAACTATCACCGTAGGTTGTCCTATAGGTTCTACTTGGCACAAACACTAATTAAAACATAAAACCACATCTAAATAGAGGCTAGATGAATTATTTATTGCTAAACATAATCAAAAAGGAAGGAAAAAAATAAAATTGGGTTGCCTCCCAACAAGCGCTATCGTTTAACGCCCCTAGCTAGGCATAAAAGCGAGAATAGATCTAAGTATTGCCATCTTTGGTATTCAATTCATAAGTGACTCGCATAATAGATTCATAAGGTAATTTGACTTTCTTTCTAGGGAAGTGTTCCATGCCTTTCCTTAATGGAAATTGGAATCTAATATTCTCTTCCTTCATATCAATAATTGCACCAATCGTTCCAAGGAAAGGTCTACCAAGAATAATAGGACATGAAAGATTGCAATCAATATCAAGAACGATAAAATCTACATGCACATAATTCCTATTTGCAACAATAAGAACATTATTAATCCTACCCATAGGTTTCTTAATGGTGGAATCCGTAAGGTGCAAGTTTCAAGAGCAATCATCAAAATCATGGAAACCTAGCACATCACATAAAGTTTTCGGAATCGCGGAAACACTAGCACCCAAATCACACAAAGCATAGCATTCAGGATCTTTAATTTTAATTTTTATAGTAGGTTCCCACTCATCATAAAGTTTTCTAGGTATAGAAACTTCCAATTCAAGTTTTTCCTCATAAGATTGCATCAATGCATCAACGATATGTTTGGTAAAAGCTTTATTTTGACTATAAGCATGAGGAGAATTCAACACGGATTGCAACAAGGAAATACAATCTATTAAAGAACAATTATCATAATTAAATTCCTTGAAATCCATAATAGTGGGTTCATTTCTATGTGAAGTTTTGACCTCTCAAATCCCACTTTTACCAAATTTAGCATCAAGATCTAAAAACTCTGAATCATTGGGATGCCTTTTAACTAAAGTTGACTCATCTCCAGTCCCATCATTATCAAGATTCATATTGCCAAACAAAGATTTAATAGGGGACACATCAATAACTTTTAGATCTTAATCATTATTTTCATGGAAACTAGAAGAACACGCTCTTACAAAGCAATCTTTCTTAGCATGCATCCTAGCGGTTCTTTCTTTGCACTCATCGATGGAAATTCTCATGTATTTTAGAGACTCATTGATATGATGCTTAGGTGGAATAGATCTAAGTTTCAAAGAATCAACACCAAGAGAAAGTCTATCAACGTTCCTAGCCAATTCATCAACTTTAAGCAATTTTTCTTCAAGCAAAGCATTGAAATTCTTTCAAGAGATCATACATTCTTTAACACTATTCTCAAAATTAGAGGGCATATTATTAAAATTTCCATAAGAGTTGTTGCAGGAATTACCATAATTATTAGAGGAATTACTAGGAAATGGCCTAGGATTAAAGTTTCCTCTATACGCGTTTTTACCAAAATTATTCCTACCAACAAAATTCACATCCATAGATTCATTATTATTCTCAATCAAAGTAGACAAAGGCAATTCATTGGGATCAATAGGAGCACTCTTAGTAGCAAACAATTTCATAAGTTCATCCATCTTTCCACTCAAAACATTAATCTCTTCTATCACATGAACTTTTTTACTAGTAGATCTTTCAGTGTGCCATTGAGAATAATTAACCATAAAATTATCAAGGAGTTTAGTAGCTTCTCCTAAAGTGATTTCCATAAAAGTGCCTCCCGCGGCCGAATCTAAAAGATTTCTAGAAGCAAAATTCAAATCGGCATAAAATTTTTGTATGATCATTCATAAATTCAAACCATGTGTAGGGCAATTGCAAATCATTAATTTCATTGTTTCCCAAGATTGGGCAACATGCTCATGATCAAGTTGTTTAAAATTCATAATATTGTTTCTAAGAGAGATGATCTTAGCGAGAGGAAAATACTTACAGATAAAAGCATCTTTGCATTTATTCCATGAATCAATACTATTTTTAGGCAAAGACAAAAACCAAGTTTTAGCATGATCTCTAAGTGAAAACGGAAATAACTTCAATTTAACAATATCATTATCCGTATCTTTCTTCTTTTGCATATCACATAAATCAACAAAGTTGTTTAGATGAGTACCGGCATCTTCACTAGGAAGGCCAGAGAATTGATCTTTCATAACAAGATTCAACAAAGCAGCATTGATTTCACAAGATTCAGCATCATTAAGAGGAGCAATCGGCGTGCTGAGGAAATCATTATTATTGGTATTGGAAAAATCACACAATTTGGTATTATCTTGAGCCATCGTGACAAGCAATCCAACACACAAGCACACAAAAGGCAAGCGAAAGAGAGAGAAACAGGAAAGAGAGGGCGAATAAAACGGCAAGGGTGAAGTGGGGGAGAGGAACACGAGAGGCAAATGGCAAATAATGTAATGCGAGGGAGATGAGTTTGTGATGGGTACTTGGTATGTCTTGACTTGAGCGAAGACCTCCCCGGCAACGGCGCCAGAAATCCTTCTTGCTACCTCCTGAGCACTGCGTTGGTTTACCCTTGAAGAGGAAAGGGTGATGTAGCAAAGTAGCATAAGTATTTCCCTCAGTTTTGAGAATCAAGGTATCAATCTAGCAGGAGGCTCCTCAAAAGTCCTTCGTACCTACACAAACAAACAAGAACCTCGCAACGAACGCGATAAAGGGGTTGTCAATCCCTTCATGGTAACTTGCAAAAGTGAGATCTGATAGAGATAATAAGATAATATAAATATTTTTGGTATTTTTATGATAAAGATTGGAAAGTAAAGATTGCAAATAAAACTAGATTGGAAACTTATATGATAAAAGATAGACCCGGGGGCCATAGGTTTCACCAGTGGCTTCTCTCAAGATAGCATAAGTATTACGGTGGGTGAACAAATTACTGTCGAGCAATTGATAGAAAAGTGCATAGTTATGAGAGTATCTAGGCGTGATCATGTATATAGGCATCACATTCGCAACAAGTAGATCGAAACGATTCTGCATCTACTACTATTACTCCACACATCGACCGACTCCTACCTGCATCTAGAGTATTAAGTTCATAAGAACAGAGTAACACATTAAGTAAGATGACATGATGTAGAGGGATAAACTCATGCAATATGATATAAACCCCATCTTTTTATCCTCGATGGCAACAATACAATACGTGCCTTGCTGCCCCTGCTGTCACTGGGAAAGGACATCGCAAGATTGAACTCAAAGCTAAGCACTTCTTCCATTGCAAGTAAGATCAATGTAGTAGGCCAAACCAAACTGATAATTCGAAGAGACTTGCAAAGATAACTAATCACACATAAAAGAATTTAGAGGAGATTCAAATATTTCTCATAGATAAACTTGATCATAAACCCACAATTCATTGGATCTCGACAAACACACCGCAAGAAGAGTTACATCGAATAGATCTCCAAGAAGAACAAGGAGAACTTTGTATTGAGATTCAAAGAGAGAGAAGAAGCCATCTAGCTAATAACTATGGACCTGAAGGTCTGTGGTAAACTACTCACAACTCATCGGAGAGGCCTTGGAGATGATGTAGAGGCCCTCTATGGTCGATTCCCCCTCAGATGGAGCGCCGGCGAAGGCTCCAAGATGGGATCTCACGGATACAGAAGGTTGCGGCAGTGGAAATAGTTTTTCGTGGTGCTCCTGGATGTTCTCGAGGTACGTGGATATATATAGGAGGAAGAAGTAGGTCGGTTGAGCCACGAGGGGCCCACGAGGATGGGGGTTGCTCCCACCCCCCTAGGGCACGCCCTCCTGCCTCGTGGCTTCCTCGTCTGCTGCTTGACGTCCACTCCAAGTCTCCTGGATTGCGTTTGTTACAAAAAGATCGCTCCTGAAGGTTTCATTCCGTTTGGACTCCGTTTGATATTCCTTTTCTTCGAAACACTGAAATAGGCAAAAAAACAGCAATTCGGGCTGGGCCTCCGGTTACTAGGTTAGTCCCCAAAATGATATAAAAGTGTAAAGTAAACTCCATAAACATCCAAAACAGGTAATATAATAGCATGGAACAATCAAAAACTATAGATACGTTGGAGACGTATCAAGCATCCCCAACCTTAATTCCTGCTCGTCCTCGAGTAGGTAAATGATAAAAACAAAATTTTTGATGTGGAATGCTACCTAGCATAATTCTCAATGTAATTTTCTTTATTGTGGCATTAATGTTCAGATCCAAATGATTCAAGACAAAATTTCATATTGACATAAGAAATGCTAATACTTCAAGCATACTATCAAGGCAATCATGTCTTCTCAAAATAACATGGCTTTAGAAGGTTCATCCCTACAAAATAATATAGTTAGGCTATGTTTCATTTTCATCATACGAAATACTCCCATCAAGAACAACACCGGTTTCAGCCAAGCAATTGGTTCATACTTTTTAACGCGCTTCGGCTTTTTTCAACTCTCACGCAATACATGAGCGTGAGCCATGGATATAGCACTATGGGTGGAGTAGAATATGATAATGGAGGTTGTGTGGGGAAGACAAAAAAGGTGAAAGTCTCACGTTGACGAGGCTAATCAACGGGCTATGGAGATGCCCATCAATTGATGTCAACATGAGGAGTAGGGATTGCCATCCAACGGATGCACTAGAGCTATAAATGTATGAAAGCTCAACAAAAGAAACTAGTGGGTGTGCATCCAACTTGCTTGCTCACGAAGACCTAGGGCATTTTGAGGAAGCCCATCGTTGGAATATACAAGCCAAGTTCTATAATGAAAAATTCCCACTAGTATATGAAGGTGACAACATATCAGACTCTCTATATGAAGAACATGGTGCTACTTTGAAGCACAAGTGTGGAAAAAGATAGTAACATTGTCCCCCTTTTATTTTCTTTTTTGGGCCTTTTTTTGGCCTTTCTTTTTTTTTTTCCTTTTTTTCTTGGCCTTTTTTCATTTGGCCTTTCTTTTGGGGGGGGGGGGACAATGCTCTAATAATGATGATCATCACACTTCTATTTATTTACAACTCATGAATTACAACTCGATACTAGAACATGTGGTCGAGTCTTCCCGGAGTAGAGAGTTAATGCTTCAGAAAGACTATGTCTCGATCTTCCGATCACTGATGCGGTCGAGTCTTGTAGGTAAAAGTGTGCAACCTCTACAGAGTGTATAAACTAATCATGGTTAGCCGTGTCCCCGGTTATGGACATATTGAGTATCTAGAATTGGATATTATTGTTGATCTCATCACTCTTTAATTAATTTAATTGGGTTTAATGATAATACTTGTTTAATTGGGAATTGAGTTGGAGGAACCTTCTCAAATATTGGTAAAACTTGGGAGTAGTAAATAATAGTTATTCCTTTGTTGTAGGGAAAAACTAGCTTTATGCAAAATCATAAAGTTAGAGCCTTCACCAGCCAAATATTGCATGTAGATATAGTTCTTGCATTCATTGCTTTACAGTGTAACTCTGCCAGCATACTCAATGTGCTGACCTACACGGCTGCAATGTCTCATGTTGCAGACTACTCAAACGACGAATAAGGTGCGATAGGTCATTGTCATGCACTCAGCTATGCCGTTGGAGTTGATGGACTCATTTACCTTCGAAGCTTCCGTAGTTATTTACTTTAAATGGCCTTCAGCCATATATTTTTGTGTAATCATACTCTTTATGAGGACTCGATGTAATAAGTGTGTGATTGAACTCTGTTATAATTCCTCGAGTACTATGTGTGTCAGCACTACCGATCCAGGGATGACACTTAAGCATAGAGACTTCGGTCCATTGGGATCGTGGTCGCTACAAGATGGTATCTGAGCACACGCTGACTATAGGATGCTACCACTAGGATAAGCCACAGGATTTCTCTTCTTTGATCATTTCTAATTCTCCTCTATTTCTACTATATAGATGGCGGACCCCAGGAACAAGTTCACTCAGCTGGATGACGACACCCCTTTTGGATGACACTTGAAAGAAGTCACTAAGTACTTGAACATCGGACTACCAAGCTTCACTGGGACTTTCTCTGCAACTTTACCGGAAGAGGAGCGCTGGAAGATCAAAGTTTGGGTACCTTGGAGGACATTTGCGCCAACAACGAAGCCTATTGATTTCTACCTGGATGCACCAAGTTGGAGTTAGGGAAAGAGCATGGCAGCCCACATCACTTTTGGACGCATATGTGAGGTGTATCACAAGGAGCTTGAAAACACCATATATCAAATATGCGGCCGCCGAGACGAGGAATGGGAGATGATTCGTACCAGGAAGGATGGATCAATTGCGCCTTACATTCAGGAGATGGGTGATCACATTCGCCAACAAGAGAATCAACTATGCTTCAACATGAAGAAGATCAAGAAGCTGATGAAGAAGAATATCGAGCTGGAAGAGGAACTCAAGTAAACACGCGATGGATGTGAGGAAGAAATTGCTGTACTACTGGAGAAGCATGAAGAATTGAAGAGGAAGCTAGGACTACCCGTGGAGAACCATAAGCGAGAACCAGGAAAGGAGATCCGTTTGGAGGACTACATCATCTTGGACGACACCGACACTGACAGTGATGCAAATGATGATAGTGATGATGACTACATAGCCGAAGCTGGAGCAGATATCATGGAGTCTTCCTCCGATCAAAATTTCTAGAGGGCCACCATGTTACTAGTAGTATTCTTCCAAGTAGTTAGCATCGATCAATTTGTAATCGTACTTTAGATCCTTTGTGTGAACCTTGTTTGATATTGAATGAAGTGAATTGATTGTATTTGCCTCATGTGCATATGGGTAGTGAATCTCTCTTAGACCTTATTCTATTCTATTTTCTCACCCCTTCTAACCCATCAGATGCCTCCGAGATGTGACAACGGATTTGTGTTCCCACCGGCGCTCACCTAGTTGATCCAGCAGCAGAATGCCTTGACACAGATGCTAGTTCAGAACCAGAACCAAGGCAACAACAACAACAACCCACCGCCACCACCCCCTGTTGACAACCTAGCCCGTTTTCTGAGGTTGAATGCGCCGGTGTTCTCTAGCAGCATTGAGCCGATTGTTGCAGATGATTGGCTCCGCAAGATTGCAAGAGAGCTGACCACTGCAGGATGCACAGATGCGGAGAGAGTGCGCTTTGCCGCACATCAGCTTGATGGACCCGCAGCATCTTGGTGGGAGAACTTCACCACCACTTATCCCATTGATACAGTTACATGGGACCAGTTTCAGCAGGCTTTCCGCACCGCCCATGTTTCAGCAGGAGCTATGAACATGAAGAAGCGCGAGTTTCGCAACTTGCGCCAAGGAGGTCGTACCATGGGACAGTGTGTGGATGAGTTCAACAAGGTGGCATGCTATGCCCCAGATGATGTGGCCATAGATGCCGCGAAGCAGGAGAAGTTTCTTGAGGGACTCAATGATGATCTAAGCATGCAGTTGATGGTGGCAACTTTCAACAACTACCAGGCGTTGGTAGACAGGGCCCTCATGATAGAAGGCAAGCAGCAACAGATTGATAATCGCAAGAGGAAGTATGGACAGGGGAGGTAAACTTCTGGAACTTAGCAGTAGCCCCGTTATTCCCCCTACTCGGGAGGACATACTCACAACCATGGAGGCCATAACCATGGAGGACATACACACAATGGAGGAAGTTCGCACAACCACAGTGGTTCTAAGAATGTCAATGGCAATGGAGGAAGCAACAGTCAGAACCTTTCAAACCCCACAACACCAGCCAAGAGGGGTCTAAGCCACATTAATTTTTTCAAGTGCGGGAAGATAGGACATTATGCCACTGAATGTCCTGAAGCAAAGAATGGAAATGGCAATGGAAGTTCTGCAAAGAAGCCCAACCCCTTCACCAAAGGTGAGGTGAACCACGTCAGTGTGGAGGAGATTGGGGATCAACCTGACGTAGTTGTCGGTAAGTTCTTGATTAATGCATTTACAGCACTTGTTCTTTTCGATACTGGTGCATCTCATTCATTCATATCAAGGGGATTTGTGGATAAGTATAAATTGCCAACAGTAGCCCTTAAGTCACCTATGTTAGTAAGTTCTGAAGGAAAGATGCCCTAGAGGCAATAATAAAGTTATTATTTATTTCCTCATATCATGATAAATGTTTATTATTCATGCTAGAATTGTATTAACCGGAAACATGATACATGTGTGAATACATAGACAAACATATAGTCACTAGTATGCCTCTACTTGACTAGCTCATTAATCAAAGATGGTTAAGTTTCCTAACCATAGACATGTGTTGTCATTTGATTAATGGGATCACATCATTAGGAGAATGATGTGATTGACATGACCCATTCCGTTAGCCTAGCACTTGATCGTTTAGTATATTGCTATTGCTTTCTTCATGACTTATACATGTTCCTGTAACTATGAGATTATGCAACTCTCGTTTACCGGAGGAACACTTTGGGTGCTACCAAATGTCACAACGTAACTGGGTGATTATAAAGGAGTACTACAGGTGTCTCCGAAGGTACATGTTGGGTTGGCATATTTCGTGATTAGGTTTTGTCACTCCGATTGTCGGAGAGGTATCTCTGGGCCCTCTCGGTAATGCACATCACTATAAGCCTTGCAAGAAATGTAGCTAAGAGTTAGTTACGGAATGATGCATTACGTAATGAGTAAAGAGACTTGCCGGTAACGAGATTGAACTAGGTATTCGATACCGACGATCAAATCTCGGGCAAGTAACATACCAATGATAAAGGGAACAACGTATGTTGTTATGCGGTTTGACCGATAAAGATCTTCATAGAATATGTAGGAACCAATATGGGCATCCAGGTTCCGCTATTGGTTATTGATCGAGAATAGTTCTAGGTCATGTCTACATAGTTCTCGAACCCGTAGGGTCCGCACGCTTAACGTTACGATGACAGTTTTATTATGAGTTTAAAAGTTTTGATGTACCGAAGTTTGTTCGGAGTCCCGGATGTGATCACGGACATGACGAGGAGTCTCGAAATGGTCGAGACATAAAGATCGATATATTGGACGGCTATATTCGGACACCGGAAGTGATCCGGGTGATTTCGGAGAAAACCGGAGTGCCGGAGGGTTACCGGAACCCCCCCGGGAGAAGTAGCGGGCCTCATGGGCCTTAGTGGAGAGAGAGAGGGGCGGCCAGGGTGGTACGCGCGCCCCCTCTCCCTCTGGTCCGAATTGGACTAGGAGGGGGGAGGCGCCCCCTTTCCTTCTCCCTCTCCCCCTTCCTTTCCCCCTCCTAGTAGGAGTAGGAAAGGGGGAGTCCTACTCTAGGAGGAGGAGGACTCCTCCTCCTGGCGCGCTCTCTAGGGTCGGCCGGCCTCCCCCTTGCTCCTTTATATACGAGGGCGGGGGGGGGCACCCTAGGACACACAAGTTGATCTACGGATCGTTCCTTAGCCGTGTGCAATGCCCCCCTCCACCATATTCCACCTCGGTCATATCGTCGCGGAGTTTAGGAGAAGCCCTGCGCCGGTAGAACACCATCATCGTCACCACGCCGTCGTGCTGACGGAACTCATCCCCGAAGCTTTGCTGGATCGGAGCCCAGGGATCGTCATCGAGCTGAACGTGTGCTGAACTCGGAGGTGCCGTATGTTCGGTGCTTGGACCGGTCGGATCGTGAAGACGTACGACTACATCAACCGCGTTGTCATAACGCTTCCGCTTCCGGTCTACGAGGGTACCAGGACAACACTCTCCCCTCTCGTTGCTATGTCATCACCATGTTCTTGCGTGTGCGTAGGAATTTTTTTGAAATTACTACGTTCCCCAACAGTGGCATCCGAGCCTGGTTTTATGCGTAGATGTCATATGCATGAGTAGAACATAAGTGAGTTGTGGGCGATACAAGTCATACTGCTTACCAGCATGTCATACTTTGGTTCGGCGGTATTGTGAGATGAAGCGGCCCGGACCGACATTACGCGTACGCTTACGCGAGACTGGTTTCACCATTACGAGCACTCGTGCTTAAAGGTGGCTGGCGGGTGGCTGTCTCTCTCACTTTAGTTGAATCAAGTGTGGCTACGCCCGGTCCTCGCGAAGGTTAAAACAGCACTAACTTGACAAACTATCATTGTGGTTTTGATGCGTAGGTAAGAACGGTTCTTGCTAAGCCCGTAGCAGCCACGTAAAATTTGCAACAACAAAGTAGAGGATGTCTAACTTGTTTTTGCAGGGCATGTTGTGATGTGATATGGTCAAGACGTGATGCTATATTTTATTGTATGAGATGTTCATGTTTTGTAATCGAAGTTATCGGCAACTGGCAGGAGCCATATGGTTGTCGCTTTATTGTATGAAATGCAAACGCCCTGTAATTGCTTTACTTTATCACTAAGCGGTAGCGATAGTCGTAGAAGCAATAGATGGCGTAAACGACAACGATGCTACGATGGAGATCAAGGTGTCGCGCCGGTGATGATGGTGATCACGACGGTGCTTCTAAGATGGAGATCACAAGCACAAGATGATGATGGCCATATCATATCACTTATATTGATTGCATGTGATGTTTATCCTTTATGCATCTTATCTTGCTTTGATTGACGGTAGCATTTTAAGATGATCTCTCACTAATTATCAAGAAGTGTTCTCCCTGAGTATGCACCGTTGCGAAAGTTCTTCGTGCTGAGACACCACGTGATGATCGGGTGTGATAGGCTCTACGTTCAAATACAACGGGTGCAAAACAGTTGCACACGCAGAATACTTGGGTTAAACTTGACGAGCCTAGCATATACAGATATGGCCTCGGAACACGGAGACCGAAAGGTCGAACGTGAATCATATAGTAGATATGATCAACATAGTGATGTTCACCATTGAAACTACTCCATCTCACGTGATGATCGGACATGGTTTACTTGATTTGGATCACGTGATCACTTAGATGACTAGAGAGATGTCTGTCTAAGTGGGAGTTCTTAAGTAATATGATTAATTGAACTTAAATTTATCATGAACTTAGTACCTGATAGTATTTTGCTTGTCTATGTTTGTTGTAGATAGATGGCTCGTGCTGTTGTTCCATTGAATTTTAATGCGTTCCTTGAGAAAGCAAAGTTGAAAGATGATGGTAGCAATTACACGGACTAGGTACGTAACCTGAGGATTATCCTCATTGCTGCACAGAAGAATTACGTCCTGGAAGCACCGCTGGGTGCCAGGCCTGCTGCTGATGCAACTGACGACGTTAAGAACATCTGGCAGAGCAAAGCTGATGACTACACGATAGTTCAGTGTGCCATGCTTTACGGCTTAGAACCGGGTCTTCAACGACGTTTTGAACGTCATGGAGCATATGAGATGTTCCAGGAGTTGAAGTTAATATTTCAAGCAAATGCCCGGATTGAGAGATATGAAGTCTCCAATAAGTTCTATAGCTGCAAGATGGAGGAGAATAGTTCTGTCAGTGAACACATACTCAAAATGTCTGGGTATAATAATCACTTGATTCAACTGGGAGTTAATCTTCCTGATGATAGTGTCGTTGACAGAATTCTTCAATCACTGCCACCAAGCTACAAGAGCTTCATGATGAACTATAATATGCAAGGGATGGACAAGACTATTCCCGAGCTCTTCGCAATGCTAAAAGCCGCAGAGGTAGAAATCAAGAAGGAGCATCAAGTGTTGATGGTTAACAAGACCACTAGTTTCAAGAAAAAGGGCAAAGCGAAGAAGAAGGGGAACTTCAAGAAGAACAGCAAACAAGTTGCTGCTCAAGAGAAGAAACCCAAGTCTGGACCTAAGCCTGAAACTGAGTGCTTCTACTGCAAGCAGACTGGACACTGGAAGCGGAACTGCCCCAAGTATTTGGTGGATAAGAAGGATGGCAAAGTGAACAAAGGTATATGTGATATACATGTTATTGATGTGTACCTTACAAATGCTCGCAGTAGTACCTGGGTATTTGATACTAGTTCTGTTGCTAATATTTGCAACTCGAAACAGGGACTACGGATTAAGCGAAGATTGGCTAAGGACGAGGTGACGATGCGCGTGGGAAATGGTTCCAGAGTCGATGTGATCGCGGTCGGCACGCTACCTCTACATCTACCATCGGGATTAGTTTTAGACCTAAATAATTGTTATTTGGTGCCAGCGTTGAGCATGAACATTATATCTAGATCTTGTTTGATGCGAGATGGTTATTCATTTAAATCAGAGAATAATGGTTGTTCTATTTATATGAGTAATATCTTTTGTGGTCATGCACCCTTGAAGAGTGGTCTATTTTTATTGAATCTCGATAGTAGTGATACACATATTCATAGTGTTGAAACCAGAAGATGCAGAGTTGATAATGATAGTGCAACTTATTTGTGGCACTGCCGTTTAGGTCATATCAGTGTAAAGCGCATGAAGAAACTCCATACTGATGGGCTTTTGGAATCACTTGATTATGAATCACTTGGTACTTGCGAACCGTGCCTCATGGGCAAGATGACTAAAACGCCGTTCTCCGGAACTATGGAGCGAGCAACTGATTTGTTGGAAATCATACATACTGATGTTTGTGGTCCAATGAATGTTGAGGCTCGCGGCGGGTATCGTTATTTTCTCACCTTCACAGATGATTTGAGCAGATATGGGTATATCTACTTAATGAAACACAAGTCTGAAACATTTGAAAAGTTCAAAGAATTTCAGAGTGAAGTGGAAAATCATCGTAACAAGAAAATTAAATTTCTACGATCTGATCATGGAGGAGAATATTTGAGTTACGAGTTTGGTCTACACTTAAAACAATGCGGAATAGTTTCGCAACTCACGCCACCCGGAACACCACAACGAAATGGTGTGTCCGAACGTCATAATCGTACTTTACTAGATATGGTGCGATCTATGATGTCTCTTACTGATTTACTGCTATCGTTTTGGGGTTATGCTTTAGAGACGGCCGCATTCACGTTAAATAGGGCACCATCAAAAACCGTTGAGACGACGCCTTATGAACTGTGGTTTGGCAAGAAACCAAAGTTGTCGTTTCTTAAAGTTTGGGGCTGCGATGCTTATGTGAAGAAACTTCAACCAGATAAGCTCGAACCCAAATCGGAGAAATGTGTCTTCATAGGATACCCAAAAGAGACTATTAGGTAAACCTTCTATCACAGATCTGAGGGCAAGATTTTCGTTGCTAAAATCGGATCCTTTCTAGAGAAGGAGTTTCTCTTGAAAGAAGTGAGTGGGAGGAAAGTAGAACTTGATGAGGTAATTGTACCTGCTCCCTTATTGGAAAGTAGTTCATCACAAGAACCGGTTCCTGTGACAACTACACCAATTAGTGAGGAACCTAATGATATTGATCATGAAACTTCAGATCAAGTTTCTACTGAACCTCGTAGGTCTACCAGAGTAAGATCCGCACCAGAGTGGTACGGTAATCCTATTCTGGAAGGCATGTTGCTTGACCATGATGAACCTACGAACTATGAGGAAGCGATGATGAGCCCAGATTCCGCAAAATGGCTAGAGGCCATGAAATCTGAGATGGGATCCATGTATGAGAACAAAGTATGGACTTTGGTTGACTTGCCTGATGATCGGCAAGCCATTGAGAATAAATGGATCTTTAAAAAGAAGACTGACGCTGATGGTAATGTAACTGTCTATAAAGCTCGACTTGTTGCGAAAGGTTTTTGACAAGTTCAAGGGGTTGACTACGATGAGACTTTCTCACCCGTAGCGATGCTTAAGTTTGTCCGAATCATGTTAGCTATTGCTGCATTTCATGATTATGAAATTTGGCAAATGGATGTCAAAACTGCATTCTTGAATGGATTTCTGGAAGAAGAGTTGTATATGATGCATCCATAAGGTTTTGTTGATCCAAAAGGTGCTAACAAAGTGTGCAAGCTTCAGCGATCCATTTATGGACTGGTGCAAGCATCTCGGAGTTGGAATAAACGCTTTGATAGTGTGATCAAAGCATATGGTTTTACACAGACTTTTGGAGAAGCCTGTATTTACAAGAAAGTGAGTGGGAGCTCTGTAGCATTTCTGATATTATATGTAGATGACATATTATTAATTGGAAATGATATAGAATTTCTGGATAGCATAAAGGGATACTTGAATAAAAGTTTTTCAATGAAAGACCTCGGTGAAGCTGCTTACATATTGGGCATCAAGATTTATAGAGATAGATCAAGACGCTTAATAGGACTTTCACAAAGCATATACCTTGATAAAATTTTGAAAAAGTTCAAAATGGATCAGGAAAAGAAAGGGTTCTTGCCCGTGCTACAAGGTGTGAAGTTGAGTCAGACTCAATGCCCGACCACAGCAGAAGATAGCGAGAAAATGAAAGATGTTCCCTATGCTTCAGCCATAGGCTCTATCATGTATGCAATGCTGTGTACCAAACCTGACGTATGCTTAGCAATAAGCTTGGCAGGAAGGTACCAAAGTAATCCAGGAGTGGATCACTCGACAGTGGTCAAGAACATCCTGAAATACCTGAAAAGGACTAAGGATATGTTTCTCGTATATGGAGGTGACAAAGAGCTAATCGTAAATGGTTACGTCGATGCAAGCTTTGACACTGATCCGGACGATTCTAAATCGCAAACCGGATACGTATTTTTATTAAACGGTGGAGCTGTAAGTTGGTGCAGTTCTAAACAAAGCGTCGTGCCGGGATCTACATGTGAAGCGGAGTACATAGCTGCTTCGGAAGCAGCAAATGAAGGAGTCTGGATGAAGGAGTTCATTTCCGATCTAGGTGTCATACCTAGTGCATCGGGACCAATGAAGATCTTCTGTGACAATACTGGTGCAATTGCCTTGGCAAAGGAATCCAGATTTCACAAGAGGACCAAGCACATCAAAAGACGCTTCAATTCCATCCGGGACCAAGTCCAAGTGGGAGACATAGAAATTTGCAGGATACATACGGATCTGAATGTTGCAGACCCGTTGACTAAGCCTCTCTCACGAGCAAAACATGATCAGCACCAAGACTCCATGGGTGTTAGAATCATTACTATGTAATATAGATTATTGACTCTAGTGCAAGTGGGAGACTGAAGGAAATATGCCCTAGAGGCAATAATAAAGTGATTATTTATTTCCTCATATCATGATAAATGTTTATTATTCATGCTAGAATTGTATTAACCGGAAACATGATACATGTGTGAATACATAGACAAACATATAGTCACTAGTATGCCTCTACTTGACTAGCTCATTAATCAAAGATGGTTAAGTTTCCTAACCATAGACATGTGTTGTCATTTGATTAATGGGATCACATCATTAGGAGAATGATGTGATTGACATGACCCATTCCGTTAGCCTAGCACTTGATCGTTTAGTATATTGCTATTGCTTTCTTCATGACTTATACATGTTCCTATAACTATGAGATTATGCAACTCCCGTTTACCGGAGGAACACTTTGGGTGCTACAAAAAGTAACAACGTAACTGGGTGATTATAAAGGAGTACTAGAGGTGTCTCCGAAGGTACATGTTGGGTTGGCATATTTCGAGATTAGGTTTTGTCACTCCGATTGTCGGAGAGGTATCTCTGGGCCCTCTCGGTAATGCACATCACTATAAGCCTTGCAAGCAATGTAGCTAATGAGTTAGTTACGGAATGATGCATTACATAACGAGTAAAGAGACTTGCCGGTAACGAGATTGAACTAGGTATTGGATACCGACGATCAAATCTCGGGCAAGTAACATACCGATGACAAAGGGAACAACGTATGTTGTTATGCAGTTTGACCGATAAAGATCTTCGTAGAATATGTAGGAACCAATATGGGCATCCAGGTTCCGCTATTGGTTATTGACCGAGAATAGTTCTAGGTCATGTCTACATAGTTCTCGAACCCGTAGGGTCCGCACGCTTAACGTTACGATGACAGTTTTATTATGAGTTTATAAGTTTTGATGTACCAAAGTTTGTTCGGAGTCCCGGATGTGATCACGGACATGACGAGGAGTCTCGAAATGGTCGAGACATAAAGATCGATATATTGGACGGCTATATTCGGACACCGGAAGTGATTCGGGTGATTTCGGAGAAAACCGGAGTGCCGGAGGGTTACCGGACCCCCCCCCCCGGGAGAAGTAATGGGCCTCATGGGCCTTAGTGGAGAGAGAGAGGGGCGGCCAGGGTGGGCCGCGCGCCCCCTCTCCCTCTGGTCCGAATTGGACTAGGAGGGGGGCGGCGCCCCACTTTCCTTCTCCCTCTCCCCCTTCCTTTCCCCCTCCTAGTAGGAGTAGGAAAGGGGGAGTCCTACTCCTACTAGGAGGAGGACTCCTCCTCCTGGCACGCCCTCTAGGGCCGGCCGGCCTCCCCCCTTGCTCCTTTATATACGCAGGTGGGGGGGCACCCTAGGACACACAAGTTGATCTACGGATCGTTCCTTACCCGTGTGTAGTGCCCCCCTCCACCATATTCCACCTCGGTCATATCGTCACGGAATTTAGGCGAAGCCCTGCGCCGGTAGAACATCATCATCGTCACCACGCCATTGTGCCGACGGAACTCATCCCCGAAGCTTTGCTGGATCGGAGCCCGGGGATCATCATCGAGCTGAACGTGTGCTGAACTCAGAGGTGCCGTACGTTCGGTGCTTGGATCGGTCGGATCGTGAAGACGTACGACTACATCAACCGCGTTGTCATAACACTTCCACTTACGGTCTATGAGGGTACGTGGACAACACTCTCCCCTCTCGTTGCTATGTCATCACCATGTTCTTGCGTGTGTGTAGGAATTTTTTTGAAATTACTATGTTCCCAAACAAGTTCCCCAGGAGCGGAGTATACGGCTAGTAGGGGATGCTATCAGTTGCCAGTAACCATAGGTAGACATGTTTTCCCCACCGACCTGATTGTCCTGGAGTCACAAGGATTGGATGTGATACTAGGCATGGATTGGCTATCCAAGTTTGAAGGAAACATCGATTGATCCAGTAAATCAATTCTTCTCACCACCCAGGAAGGAAAGAGGATCAAGTATGTGTCCAGGCATGCGCCGAGAAGGACTCAGGTAAATTCCTTATCAGGAGTTGTTTAGGAGGAAGTACCAGTGGTGAAGGATTACCCCGATGTATTTCCGGAGGAGTTACCAGACATGCCACCAGATCAAGACTTTGAGTTTTATTGAGTTATTGCCAGGCACCGAACCAATATCCAAGAGACCATATCAGATGCCCGTAAATGATCTGGAGGAAATCAAGAAGCAGATTAAGGAGTTACTGGAGAAAGGTTACATTCGACCAAGTTCATCACCTTGGGGAGCCCAGTGCTTCTAGTTGAGAAGAAGGATGTATCTTTGAGGATGGTTGTTGATTATCGTCAGAATGAGGTGACGATCAAGAACAAATACCCTCTGCCGATGATCAATGATTTGTTTGACCAGCTGCAAGGAGCTAAAGTTTTCTCCAAGATCGATCTTCGATCAGGTTATCACCAGTGGAAGATCTGAGAGCAAGATATACCTAAGACAACTTTTACTACGAGGTATGGGCTATATGAGTATACACTTATGTAATTTGGTTTGACTAATGCCCCTGCCTATTTCATGAATATTATGAACAAGGTGTTCATGGAGTTTTTGGATAAGTTCGTCGTGGTGTTCATTGATGACATTTTGGTCTACTCAAAGAATGAAGAATAGCATAAGGAGCATTTGCGTTTGGTTCTCGAGAAGCTCAGAGAACATCAGTTGTATGCCAAGTTCAGCAAATGCGAGTTTTGGTTAAAGGAAGTTGGATTTCTCGGACATGTTATATCCGGAGAAGGAATAGCAGTAGATCCTACCAAGGTCGCTTCTGTCACTAAATGGTTGGCACCCACCTCAGTGGGAGAGATCAGAAGTATTCTTGGACTCGCAGGTCATTACCGGAGATTTATTGAGAATTTTTCCAAGATTGCGAAGCCCATGACAGAGTTATTGAAAAAGGACACCATGTTTAAATGGACTGAGGATTGTGAGGCCAGTTTTCAGGAGTTGAAGAAACGTTTGGTTATAGCCCCAGTGTTGATTCTCCCAGACATACGCAAGGATTTCCAAGTGTATTGTGACGCTTCACGTTGAGGACTTGGAGGTGTGCTTATGCAAGACGGAAGAGTTGTTTCATATGCCTCACGACAGCTTTGACCTCATGAGTTGAATTATGCTACGCATGATTTGGAGTTAGCAGCCGTAGTGCATGCACTTAAGACATGGAGACACTTTCTCATCGGAAATCGTTGTGATGTATACATGGATCATAAGAGTTTGAAGTACATCTTCACGCGGAAGGAGTTAAACCTCAGGCAAAGGACATGGTTGGAGCTCATAAAGGATTATGATATGAGATTGCATTATCATCTAGGAAAGGCCAATGTCGTAGAAGATGCGTTGAGCCGCAAGAGTTATGTTAACACGCTCATAACCAGAGGATTACCTAAGGAGTTAGCAGACAACCTTCAAGAGCTATGCTTGGAGATAGTTCTGAGAGGTTATGTTGCAGCATTGGAAATTCGATCCACTTTGCTGGGTAAGATCAGAGAAGCCCAGAAGACGGACAAGGAGATTGCTGAGATAAAGGAAAGGATGAGTAAAGGAAAGGCTAAAGGATTTCATGAGGATGAGCACGACACCTTATGGTTTGAGGATCGTATCTATGTGCCCAATGACCCGGATATCAGGAAGTTGATTCTTTAGGAGGCTTATGATCCACCTTACTCAATTCACCCAGGCAACACCAAGATGTATCTGAATTGGAAGGAAAGTTCCGGTGGACAGGAATGAAGAAGGATATTGTCGAGTATGTAGCAGTAAGTGATGTATGTCAGAGAGTTAAGGCAGAGCATCAGAAACCAGCGGGATTGCTACAGTCGTTGTCGATACCCGAATGGAAGTGGGATAAACTTGGCATGGGTTTTATCACTGTATTACCCAGGACTCGTTCAGGCTATGACTCTGTCTGGGTTGTAGTAGATCGTTTGACGAAAGTAGCCCATTTGATCCTGATGAAGACAACTTATACGAGTGCTAAGTTGGTGAAGATATGCATGACCAGGATCGTATGTGTGCATGGAGTTCCGAGGACCATTGTATCAGATAGAGGAACACAATTTACTTCAAAGTTTTGGAATCAATTGCATGAAACTTTGGGTACCAGGCTACAGTTGAGTACATCCTTTCATCCACAGACAGATGGACAGACCGAGAGAGTCAATCAAATTCCGGAGGACATGTTGAGAGCTTGTGCGCTAGATTATGGATCTAGTTGGGATGACAATTTTCCCTATGCAGAGTTCTCCTATAACAACAGTTACCAAGCCAGTTTGAAGATGGCCCCTTTTGAAGCTTTGTATGGAAGGAGGTGTAGGACACCGTTATCATGGGATGAAGTTGGAGATCGACAGTTGTTTGGACCAGACTTAATCAGAGATTCTGAAGAGAAGGTTATGTTGATTCGAGATAGACTCAAGGTAGCCCAATCTAGGCAGAAGAGTTATGCAGACACTAAACGCAAGGAGGTAGCCTACAAAGTCGGAGATAGAGCATATCTTCGTGTGTCCCCACTTCGAGGAGTTAAATGTTTTGGAGTCAAGGGAAAGCTAGCACCATGTTTTGTGGGACCATACAGAGTTTTGGAATGTACGGGAGAAGTTGCATACAAGTTGGAATTACCTGAAGGATTGTCAGGAGTTCATGATGTGTTTCACGTTTCCCAGTTGAAGAAGTGCCACACAGAGATGGCCAATATTCCTCTGAGAGATACAGTGCCACTAGAAGCAATTCGGTTAGATAGTGATTTGACCTAAGAAGAGAAGCCAGTCAAGATTCTCGAGTTTTCCAGCCGTGTTACTCGCAGCAAGGTTATCATGTTTTGCAAAGTTCAATGGAGCCATCATACCGAGGAGGAAGCCACCTGAGAGCGAGAAGAAGATCTTCGCAAGGACCACCCAAACCTTTTTGCTGACCAAACCGAATCTCGAGGGCGAGATTCATATTAAGGGGGTAGGTTTGTAACATCCCAATTTTCAATTTGGATGTTATACATAGATCATCATATGCATATCATATTTTATTTGCATTTGGTTGTGATCCTAGAAATCTTAAGCAACTCAAGGACCCAAAGAGAGAGTTGGAGGTTTCACAAAATTTTCATATTTGAATTTAGTTCAAATTTGAAAAGGGGATCAACTTGATTTTCAATAATTTCTTTCCAATTATTTCCAATAATAAAAATAAGTGAGAGAAGATAATATGACTTCTTCAACAGAAGAGAAATATTGGAAAAGAAATGTTGAAATCAAATTAATATTTTGATTTGAATTTTATTTGCAGTTTTATTCGAATTAGAGAAAAACATGCATGTTTGAAAAATTGCATTTAGTCCAGAAAAATGTTCATCTTGTCCTAAATATTAGCTTTGGACGATGAAAATTGTTTCTCGAATTTTTTTAGTTTTTTTTATATTTTATTAGGATTCTCTTCTGCGTGGAAATTAATTTTTAAAAAAAGTTTTCGACCCGAACTGGGCCGAAGGCCCAGCCGGCCCAAATCGCCGCCGCCTTACTCCGCTAGGAGGAGTCCGACCTCGAGCCGCCGGCGGAGTCTCATCGGACACCGTGTCGCCCCATGCCGCCCCCTCCCCAAGAAAGCCCCCCCTTTCTAAGGAGACGCCGCCGCCCCCTCCTCTCCTTGTCAGCCGCCGCCGCTGCAGCTCCACTGCCGCCCACGCTGTGTCGCCGCTGCCTGGCGCCGCCTTTTAGTTTTATTTTCGGCCAGGGACCTATCCACGAATAGTTTTCTCACGATTTAGCCCCTGATCTTAGAACAAGCCTAACTTTTTGCTCGTTTATCCAAATTAGATGAAACCAACGCCTAAATCTTTGTAACGATCTCTTCTTTCAAGTAAACCAACCGGAACATGATTTTGGCAGTTTAAAATTTGAGTTTAGTTCAGATTAGTAATCGATCCTGTTTCGTTTGTATCTTGAGTTTTGTAACTCTGTTTGAGTTGTTTCTTTTTGCAAATCGTAGCTAATCACATGTACCTAATGTTAAAATCTAATCCACATGAAAATGATGTTGTTAGGTTTTGTATTCTATTTAGTTTAGCCATTTGCTTGTTTCGAGGGTTATTTGGAACTTTTCTCAATTTCTATTTGTTGCGTTTGAGTGACTGCTTATGTATGCTACTGTTTGTCTACGCTAGATTATCTAGAGTGCGAAGCTTGTTACTACGAATCTCTAGTGTTTGTAGATCGTCAGCAAGGCAAGTTACACTTTGATCATACTCTTCTATACCCAGTTTTTACTATGCATTAGTTTTGCCCCTCAAATATTTTCATGAGTAGGATTGGGAACATGTGGTTTGGTTGTAGTACTTGAGGTAGGAACCTAATACCTTTTGATCACCCCGGGAATATACGTTATGCTTTATTATTGCTTAGCCATGCTTGTAGACGGGGATTGGATCGTGATTCACATGGAAGTTATGAGAGTTATTAATCTTGGATAACATTAAGGTGGCAACTTTAATACACATCTAGGTGGATTGGTTGGGGCACCTGGAGAATCTAGTGTTTGTCCATTTGGGAGATCCCGGAGTACCCATGTGATTTTTCCTTGGTTCGCCACCCAGGCTCAAAGGGATCATATGATATTTCATGCCTAGAAACTTCCGTGTGCAGCCACAAGCCATTATGGGCTCTGGCATAGTTGAGTAAGTTGTATGAGCTCTCGAAGAGGTGGACTAGCAGATGTAGGGGAAAGTAGGTGTACCGGTCTACTCGGAGTAGAGAGTTAATGCTTCAGAAAGACTATGTCTCGATCTTCCAATCATGGATGCGGTCAAGTCTTGTAGGGAAAAGTGTGCAACCTCTACAGAGTGTATAAACTAATCAAGGTTAGTCGTGTCCCCGGTTATGGACATCTTGAGTATCTGGAATTGGATATTATTGTTGATCTCATCACTCTTTAATTAATTGAATTGGGTTTAATGATGATACTTGTTTAATTGGGATTTGAGTGGGAGGAACTTTCTCGAATATTGGCTCAACTTGGGAGTAGTGAATAAAATTTATTCCTTTGTTGTAGGAAAAAACTAGCTTTATTCAAAATCATAAACTTAGAGCCTCTACCAGCCAAATATTGCATGTAGATATAGTTCTTGCATTCATTGCTTTACAGTGTAACTCTGCTAGCATATTCAATGTGCTGACCTACACAGCTGCAACGTCTCATGTTGCAGACTACTCAGACGACGAATAAGGTGCGATAGGTTGTTTTCATGCACTCAGCTATGCTGTTGGAGTTGATGGACTCATTTACCTTCGAAGCTTCCGCAGTTATTTAGTTTAGATGGCCTTCAGCCATATTTTTTGTGTAATCATACTCTTTATGAGGACTCGATGTAATGAGTGTGTGATTGAACTCTGTTATAATTCCTCGAGTACTCTGTGTGTCAGCATTACCGACCTAGGGATGACACTTAAGCACAGAGACTTCATTCCATTGGGATCATGGTCGCTACAATACCTTCATTAACCATAAAGTGGCACTTCTCCCAATTCAAGACAAGATTAGTTTCTTCATATCTCTGCAAGACTTGATCAAGGTTGCTTAAGCAATCATCAAAAGAAGTTCCATACACAGAGAAATCATCAATGAAAACCTCAACAATCTTTTCACAAAAGTCAGAGAATATAGCAGTCATACATGTTTGAAAGGTAGCAGTTGCATCACATAAACCAAAAGGCATACGTCTATAAGCAAAGGTACCAAAAGGGCAAGTAAAAGTGGTCTTATCTTGATCCTCTTTTGACACAGGTATTTGAGAGAAACCAGAATAACCATCTAGAAAGCAAAAATGTGTATGTTTGGATAGTCTTTCTTGCATTTGATCAATAAAAGGTAGAGGGTAATGATCTTTTCTAGTAGCTTTATTTAATTTGCAGAAATCATACCATTCTATAACTTGTAACAATTCTTTGTGGGATCAATTCATCCTTATCATTAGGAACAACGGTAATACCTCCCTTCTTAGGGACACAATGGACAGGACTTACCCACTGACTATCAGCAAAAGGATAAATTATACCTGCCTCCAGAAGCTTTAGTATTTCATTTCTTACCACTTCTTTCATCTTAGGATTTAACCGTCGTTGGTGATCAACAACTGGTTTAGCATCTTTCTCCAGTTTTATTTTGTGCTGGCATAGAGTGGGACTAATGCCCTTAAGATCATCAAGAGTATATCCAATAGCAGCGCAGTGCTTCTTTGGAGTTTTCAATAATTTCTCTTCTTCATGCTCTGAAAGGTTAGCACTAATAATAATAGGATATATCTTCTTTTCATCAAGATAAGCATATTTAAGAGTATCAGGTAATTGTTTAAGCTCAAACACGGGATCACCCTTGGGGTGGAGGAGGATCCCCTAGGATTTCAACATGCAAGTTGTGTTTCAAAATAGGTCCCAATTTAAAGAATACTTCATCTATTTCCCTTCTTTCATTCATAAACATATCATTTTCATGGTCGAGCAAATATTGTTCTAAATGATCATTAGGAGGCATGGCAATGGAAGCAAGACCAATAATTTCATCTTTACTAGGCAATTCTTTATCATGGGGTTGCCTACGAAATTTAGAGAAATTAAAATCATGAGACATATCCCCCAAGCCAACAGTAACAATATCTTTTTCGTAGTCTATCCTAGCATTAACAGTATTCAAGATGGGTCTACCAAATATAATGAGACAAAAGTCATTTTGTGGGGAACCAAGAACAAGAAAATCAGTAGGATATTTAACTTTCCCACACAAGATTTCAACATCTCTAACAATCCCAATTGGTGAAATAGTATCTCTATTGGCAAGCTTAATAGTAACATCAATACCTTCTATTTCAGCAGGTGCGATATCATGCATAATTTCTTCGTATAAGGAATGAGGTATTGCACTCGCATTAGCACCCATATCACATAAGCCATGATAACAATGATCTCCTATTTTAACCAAAAAAACAGGCATGCCAACAACAGGTCTGTGTTTATTTTTAGTATCGGGTCTAGCAATTCTAGCAGCTTCATCACAGAAGTAAATAACATGCCCATCAATAATATCGACCAAGAGATCTTTAACCATAGAAATAAAAGGTTCAACTTTAATTTGCTCAGGGGGTGTAGGTGTTCTAGCATTACTCCTACGAACCACAGTTGAAGCTTTAGCATGATCCTTTATTCTAACAGGGAAAGGTGGTTTCTCAATATAAGCAGTAGGAACAATAGGATCAACATTATAAGTGATAGTCTTTTCTTCAACTTTAATAGGTTCTGATAGTTTTACTTCAATGGGAGGATGGTATTTAAACCACTTCTCCTTAGGGAGATCAACATGAGTAGCAAATGATTCATAGAAAGAAGCTACTATCTCAGAGTCAAGTCCATATTTAGTGCTAAATTCATGAAAAGCATCGGTATCCATAAAAGATTTAACACAATCAAACTTAGGTGTTATACTTGACTCCTTACCTTCATAGAGCTCCCAATCTTCAGAGTTGAATTTAATTCTTTCCAATAAATCCCATCTGAATTCAATAGTCTTCATCATAAAAGAACTAGTCCAAGAAGTATCGAGCATGGAGCGATTATTGAGAGAAAGCCGGGCATAAAAATGTTGAATAATAATTTCTCTTGAGAGCTCATGATTGGGGCACGAATATAACATTGACTTAAGCCTCCCCCGAGCTTGAGCGATACTTTCTCCTTTGCGAGGCCAAAAATTATATATATATAATTACGATCACGATGAACCAGATGCATAGGATAAAACTACTGATGAAATTCCAATTTCAGTCGGTTATAGTTCCACGATCCAATATCATCACATAGCCTAAACCATGTCAATGCCTTTCCCTTCAAAGATAAAGGGAAGACCTTCTTCTTGATAACAACCTTGGGCATACCTGCAAGCTTAAATAATCCACAAACTTCATCCACATAGATTAAGTGCATATTAGGATGCAATGTTCCATCTCGTGTAAAAGGATTATCTAGCAGTTTCTCTATCATACCCGAAGGAATTTCAAAGTAAACATTTTCAGTAGGTTCAGTAGGTTGAGGAGCAACTCTTTGCTCTATTGGTCGGGGTGAAGATACCCCGAACAAGCCCCTCAAAGGATTATTTTCCATAGTAACAAGTGATAGTAAATTTTAAATTTCAGCACACTATATAAATTTTTCCTTACCAACTTCCACCTACCAAAGGCCCTTCACTCCCCGGCAATGGTTCCAAAAAAGAGTCTTGATGACCCACAAGTATAGGCGATCTATCGTAGTCCTTTCGATAAGTAAGAGTGTCGAACCCAACGAGGAGCAGAAGGAAATGACAAGCAGTTTTCAGTAAGGTATTCTCTACAAGCACTGAAATTATCGGTAACAGATAGTTTTGTGATAAGATAGTTTGTAATGGGTAACACATAACAAAAGTAACAAGGTGCAGCAAGGTCGCCCAATCCTTTTTGTAACAAAGGAAAAGCCCAGACAAACTCTTATATAAAGCAAAGCGCTCCCGAGGACACATGAGAATTATGTCAAGTTAGTTTTCATCATGCTCATATAATTCGCGTTCGGTACTTTGATAATTTGATATGTGGGTGGACTGCTGCTTGGGTACTGCCCTTCCTTGGACAAGCATCCCACTTATGATTAACCCCTCTCGCAAGCATCTGCAACTACGAAATAAGAATTAAGGTAAACCTAACCATAGCATGAAACATGTGGATCCAAATCAGTCCCTTATGAAGCAACGCATAAACTAGGGTTTAAGCTTCTGTCACTCTAGCAACCCATCATCTACTTATTACTTCCCAATGCCTTCCCCTAGGCCCAAACAATGGTGAAGTGTCATGTAGTCGATGTTCACATAACACCACTAGAGGAGAGACAACATACATCTCATCAAAATACCGAACGAATACCAAATTCACATGAGTACTTATAACAAGACTTCTCCCATGTCCTCGGGAACAAACCTAACTACTCACAAATCATATTCATGTTCATAATCAGAGGGGTATTAATATGCATAAAGGATCTGAACATATGATCTTCCACCGGATAAACCAACTAGCATCAACTACAAGGAGTAATCAACACTACTAGCAACCCACAGGTACCAAGCTGAGGTTTTGAGATAAAGATCGGATGCAAGAAATGAACTAGGGTTTGAGAGGATGGTGCTGGTGAAGATGTTGATGGAGATTGACCCCCTCTCAACTCGATAGTGATGACAATGGCAACGATTTCCCCCTCCCGGAGGGATGTTTCCCCGGCAGAACGGCTCCGCCGGAGCCCTAGATTGGTTCCGCCTCGAGACGGCGGTGCTTCATCCTGAAAGCTTCCTTATGATTTTTTTTCCAGTGCAAAAGACACCATATAGCAGAAGATGGGCATCGGGGGCCTGCCAGGTGGCCCACGAGGCAAGGGGCGCGCCCTCCACCCTCGTGGATGGTGGGTGGCCCCCATCTGGTGCTTTCTTCGCCCAATATTTTTAATATATTCCAAAACTGACTTTCATGGAGTTTCAGGACTTTTGGAGTTGTGTAGGATAGGTCTCTAATATTTGCTCCTTTTCCAGCCCAGAATTTCGGCTGCCGACATTCTCCTTCTTCCTGTAAACCTTGTAAAATAAGAGAGAAAAGACATAAGTATTGTGACATAATGTGTAGTGATAGCCCATAATGCAATAAATATTGATATAAGGGATTTTTGCATTCATGCCCCTAGTTGGGTCACACTCAACTGATTTGCCCCTAGTTTTCCAACAATTGCGGTTTTGCCCAGCTCACTTCACTCGCCTTGTGTTTTTGCCCTTCCAGGACGGTTCCGACTAATCACGGTTCACCACGTGGCGACTGCTCATTGGTCAGAACCGCCCCGGAAGGGCAAAAACACAAGGCGAGTGAAGTGAGCTGGGCAAAACCACAATTGTTGAAAAACTAGGGGCAAATTAGTCGAGCGTGACCCAACTAGGGGCACCAATACAATTGTTGCTTGATATAAAAGCATGATGCAAAATGGACGTATCAGTTACTAAATGGGTAGAAGCTATTCCAACCAGTAGTGCTGATCACAACACCTCTATTAAAATGCTTAAGGAAGTTATTTTCCCAAGGTTTGGAGTCCCTAGATATTTAATGACTGATGGTGGTTCACACTTTATTCATGGTGCTTTCCGTAAAATGCTTGGCAAGTACAATGTTAACCATGGATTGCATCACCCTATCATCCTCAGTCTAGTGGTCAAGTTGAACCTGGCAATAGGGAAATAAAGCTAATCCTATAAAAGGATGTCAATAGGTCCCGGAACAATTGGTCTAAGAAACTAGATGATGCACTGTGTGTCGGTGTACTAGAGTAGGGGTACTCTAGTATCCCGAACTTGTGCATGGGCAGTTGCAGCACCCCGCAGCAGGGCTCGCCAGGTCACCGCCAAGATCTTCTGTGGCTCTTCAGAAGACAGGACCCCGGCAAGAGGAGCTTGCCGGGAAGCCATTCAAGAACAAAGTATTCAAGACGAGAAGACAAGGCCCCGGCAAGAGGAGCTTGCTGGGAAGGCCAACCAACGCATCTCAAGAACACTCGCCGCGACGCGCCACGCGTCCCGGCAAGGCACGTTGAGCGACAAGCTCCCGGGCCCGACAAGGTAGCGCCCGCGGCAAGATACTTGCCGCGGCAAGTGGTCGCTCCGCGCCCAGGCACCAGTACACCCACCAACGTGTCGTCCTGGGACCCTTCCAGGCACGCGTGGCGGGAGGCTGTGCAGCCAGCGGTACGTGGTGGCAAGCGGCACTGACAAGGAGGTCATCGTGGTGATCGGTGGCGCTCCTAACGGTCACTTTTTGCACTGTTTAGGCGACTCAGACGGGCATTTAATGCCCTTGTCCCCTGCCGTCAGGGTTAGGTAGGATACGCTGTGGCTATAGTAGAGGTACCTGTGCCTACCGCACTCTTTTTCCATTTTTACCCCTCTAGCTTACGTTGCCACCTGTCGGTGACCCCTTGAGCGTATAAAAGGAGGCCCATGCGCAACGTAGAGGGGGTTCGGCTCATTCGAAACACCAAGAACACTCTCACGCTCAGTCTGGTAGCGTTCATCGCTCCTGAGCAAGAATCTAATACAATCAAGCAGCAGTAGGAGTGTTATCTCTCCGGAGAGCTCCGAAGCTGGGTAAACTGCTCGTGTGCACTGCCTCGATCCGCTCTTCGTGCGACCTCCGCCCCCCTCCGAACCGAAAGGGGCTCGGTCCGCCGATCCCCATAGGTGCTCGTGGATCAATTTCCCCGACATCTTTGGCGCGCCAGGTAGGGGGCGTCGAGATCGTGTGAACCCGATCCAGCGTGCGCACAAGCTGAATCTTCATCGTCTTCATCGACATGCCACCAAAGAAGAAGGCTTCGGGGGCAACAGCCCCGTCTGCGTCGCTTCCAACACCTCCGGAGCAAGCAGACGGTGGAATGGACGCCGACGGAAGAACTGGCGCCGACGAGGGAGCTCACAGTGCGGCCAAGTCCAAGGACAAGGCGGCGCAAACCTCGGCGTCCGTACGCGCGCCGCGCCCGTCTCAGGAGGCGCGGGACCAGCAGCGTCATGGCGTTCGCAGCGCCATACGTCCGCTGACCCAAGATCAAGCTGGTGGTTCGCGTGGCGTTCAAGACCAGCATGCACGCCAGCATGCTGGCCCCAGCGAGGTGCGGTCGCCTGGACGGGATACTGCTCCTTCTAACTTAGTTAGAAGTCCGAGCATATCCCGCTCATCGCACCGTTCACCGCTGCCGCCCACCACTCCGGCAGAAGCCTTGGCGCGAGCCCAGCTACTTCTGGATTACCCTCCAACAGCGGACAAGACCGACGAATGGAGGGCCACTATCCAAAGTCTCATCGGCTTCGCCAACGGTGACACTGTGCGGCAACCAAGCACTTCGCTGCCGCGGCAAGACTGCCGGACGCGAGCCGGTGGCGACAAGAACGATGGGGGTGCAACTTCCATGCACTCTCCGCCAAGAAGACCAAGATCGCCAACTCGCCGGACCCACCCCGACAGCGGCTCCACCGCGTCGTCAGATCCACGAGCTCATCGTGACCAGCGCCAAGTTCTCCACGAACGGCAACAAGAAGACGCTCGTACTCGCATCGAGCGCCGAAGAGAAGCGCGACGTCAATCTGACCAGCGCGCTGGGCCCTCTGTCGACATGCACGCGCCGGGGGAACCAGGCGACTTGCCATACGCGGTAGGTTGCCTTGCGTTCACCCATGAGCTGCGGCAAGTCCAGTGGCCCAGCAAGAAAAACTTCAAACCAGACGTACCGGAGAAGTACGACGGCAAGTCGCATCCGTCGGAGTTCCTCAGCATCTACACCATCGCGGTGCAGGCTGCCGAGGGATGGGACGACAAGATCCTTGCCAACTACTTCCCGCTGGTGCTCAAGCCCAACGTCAGGTCCTGGCTCATGCACTTGCCGGACAACTCCATCTCCTCTTGGGCAGATCTGTGCCATCAGTTTGTCGGCGCCTTTACAGGCGGCCACAAGCCACATGGCCAAGAGAGTGATCTTCATCTGCTCGCCCAGAAGGAAGGAGAGTCCCTGCGCAAGTTCATTCAGAGATTCAGCCATGTACAGCACAACATCCCAGACGTCCACCCTGCCGCGGTCATTAGCGCGTTTCATCAGAACGTGCGAAACCGCAGGATGAGGGAGGAGATGGCAATGTGCAAGATCAGAGACGTCAGCGAGCTTTATGCCCTGGCCAACAAGTGTGCGCGCGCTGAAGAGGGGAGGAGGCTCCCCGGAGAGAATACAGGAGCAGGAGGGTCAAACAGTGAGGATGCCGCCCCGGCAAGGAAAGGCCGGCGGCGGAACAACAGAAGGAAGAAGGGCAAGGAAGTGCTAGCTGTTGAGCAGACCGGCAACGGAGGTGGCGCCAAGGAAGCTAAGGGTGGTGGCTCCGGCAAGGGGGCCCAGCCTGTGGCGGCCGCCGACAAGCAGGACAGCTCCGGCAAGCAGTATTGCAAGATCCACCGCACCAAGGGCCACGATCTCCAGAGCTGCAAGAAGGTTGAGCAGCTTGTTGAGCTGCAAAAAGCTGAGTATGAGCGGCACGACAAGGAGAAGGCCCAGGAAGGTGCTGGAGGAGCCGGCAGGAAATGCCGCGGCCGGGGAGGACGTCGCGGCAAGGCCAAGCAGCGGCAAGGAGATAGGCCTCCCCGTGGCCGCGACAAGGATGAAGACGACGACGATGACGAAGACATGGATGATGATGAAGCCGACGAGCAGGAATTTCAGAAAGCCACAGAGGTCCTGTGCATTGACGGTGGTGCTTTTTTGCATACTTCGCACCGCCAACTCAAGCAGTGGATGCGGGAGGTTAATGCATCAGAGCCATCCATGGAGTCACGCAAGCCTCTGAAATGGTCCAGCACGCCTATCATTTTCGATATTGAAGATCACCCTGACCGCATAACTGCGGTCGGGTGCTTGCCGATGTTGGTTTCACCAACTATCCGCAACCTCAAGGTCACGAAAATGCTAGTTGACGGCGGGGCCGGCTTGAACCTGATATCCTCCGCGGTCCTCCAGAAACTCCAGATCCCTGACAGCGAGCTCGAAGAAACCGGCACATTCCAAGGAATCAACCCGGGAAGGAGCAAGCCGAAGGGGAAGATCATGCTGCCGGTCACATTTGGCAGCGAGCTGAACTTCAGAACTGAGAGGGTCACTTTTGACGTTACTGATTTTCCATTGCCCTACAATGGGATCCTTGGCCGTCCAGCGCTCGCCAAGTTCATGGTAGCCTCTCACTATGCTTATAACGTGCTCAAGATGCCCGGCCCGATAAGTGTGATTTCTGTCCCTGGCGATAGGAAAGATGCCCTTATCTGCACCGACAAGATTTACCGAGAAGAAGCAGCCGCAGCTGATCGCAGGACACTTGCCGCTGAAGCTCCCGGGGGGAAGAAGAAGACCAAGTCCGGCAAGAGCTCTGATGCCCACTCCGGCAAGCGCACCTCTTCGGAGTGCTGCGCTACCGTCGAGGACGCACCATCGAGCTCTACCGGCAAGTACAAGAAGACGATGGCAGATCCACCTGAGACCAAGAAGGTGTCCGCCAAGGAGGACGGCACTGGTGGCACCTTCACCATCAGTGCCACCCTCGACCCTAAATAGGAAAGCGCGCTCATTGCTTTCCTGCGGGCGAATGTCGACGTGTTTGCATGGCAACCGTCTGATATCCCCGGTGTTCCCAGGAAAGTAATTGAGCACCACCTAGCCGTTTTTCCTCATGCGCGGCCCGTCAAGCAGAAAGTCAGAAAGCAAGCAGTGGAGCGCCAAGAGTTCATTGCAGAAGAAATCAGGAAATTGGAAGCAGCAGGCCTTGTCAGAGGAGTGCTCCATCCTACGTGGTTGGCCAATCCTGTAGTTGTGCGCAAGGCCAACGGGAAATGGAGGCTTTGTATAGACTTCACTGATGTCAATAAAGCTTGTCCCAAAGATCCATTTCCCTTGCCGCGCATTGACCAGATTGTTGACTCCACAGCCGGATGTGATTTGCTTTCATTTCTTGATGCATACTCAGGATACCATCAGATCTTCATGGCAGAAGAGGATGAGGAGAAAACCGCATTCATCACACCATGTGGCACATACTGTTTTGTACGGATGCCCTTCGGGTTGAAGAATGCTGGTTCAACATTTGCAAGGGTAGTCCATGTCGCTTTTGAGCCCCAGATACACAGAAATGTGGAAGCCTACATGGATGATATAGTGGTCAAGAGCAAGGACAAGGCTACCCTGATCCAAGATTTAGAAGAAACTTTTGCAAATCTGCGCAAGATCAACCTCAAGCTCAACCCCGAGAAGTGCGTGTTTGGAGTCCCTTCCGGCAAGCTTCTCGGGTTCTTTGTGTCTCAGCGGGGATTGAAGCCAACCCCGACAAGATCAAGGCCATTGAGCAGATCGAAGCACCGAAGCGCGTCAAGGATGTACGAAGGCTTGCCGGTTGCGTGGCTGCTCTCAGCAGGTTTATCTCTAAGTCTGCTGAGCGCGCCCTGCCGTTTTTCAAAATATTGAAAAAGGCAGGTCCAATGAAATGGACTCCGGAAGCGGAGGCTGCGCTGCAGGACTTGAAGAGGTACCTGTCCTCCACTCCAATACTTGTCGCACCTAAGCCACAAGAGAAGTTGCTGCTGTATCTAGCAGCAACCAATCAAGTGGTTAGTGCTGCGTTAGTAGCGGAGAGGGAGGCGGACGATGAGCCAGCAACCGCGACAAGTGAATCCAGCGACAAGCAGGGGGCTTCTCCGACAAGCTCTGGTCCCGACAAAGATGAATCTGCGCAGGCATGCAAGGAGGTGCAGAAGAAAATGGTGCAGCGCCCAGTTTACTTTGTCAGTTCCCTTCTGCAGGGGGCTAGATCAAGGTACTCTGGTGTGCAGAAATTGCTTTTCGGCCTTCTCATGGCCTCGAGAAAGCTGCGCCATTACTTCCAGGCACACGAGATCACAGTTGTCACTCGCTTTCCGCTGAAGAGGATACTGCAGAATCCAGAAGCAACAGGCAGGATTGTCGAGTGGGCACTGGAACTGTCAAGCTTTGGCCTCAAGTTTGAGAGCACTTCAACAATCCAAAGCAGAGCATTGGCAGAATTCATAGCAGAGTGGACGCCAACACCAGATGAAGAAATTTCGGAAACGAGCATCCCCGTCAAGGAGACTAGCAAAGAGTGGCTGATGTACTTTGATGGTGCCTTCTCGCTGCAAGGTGCCGGTGCTGGCGTGCTGCTTATCGCGCCCACCGGAGAGCACCTCAAGTACGTAGTCCAGATGCACTTTCCCAAGGAGCAAGCAACAAACAATACTGCAGAGTATGAGGGTTTGCTTGCCGGACTCAGAATCGCAGCAGAACTTGGGATCAAGAAGCTCATTGTCAGGGGTGACTCGCAGCTTGTCGTCCGTAAAGTAAACAAGAGTTATCAGAGTCCGTTGATGGAAGCTTACGTCGATGAAGTGAGAAAGCTAGAAGAACACTTTGACGGCCTGCAAATGGAGCATGTTCCACGAGCCCAGAATGATATTGCTGATGGCCTGTCGAAGTGTGCTGCACTAAAGTTGCCTGTGGAACCAGGGATCTTTGTGCTCAAGCTGACTCAACCATCCGTAACACCGTCAACTGGACAGAGCAAGAAGAGGAAGTTGGTTTCTGGTGACTACTTTCCGGCAGAGCTTCCCGAAGCCGCCGCCAAGAGGGTCCCCAAGATCAACGCCAAGGACGCTGAGGAGCAGTCTGCTCCGGCGAGCCTTACGGTTTGTTCCATTGAAGCAGACGCTCCCGACAAGTTTTGCTCCCTCAAGCTTGCCGGGGGGCATCACGCTCCGGCAGAGCCGCAGGTTCTTGCCGTGGAAGCGGATGTTCCCGCAGCAGCAAATGTGCCTTTAGTCCTTGTTGTTGAGCCGCAAGCTCCAGCATGGGCGCAGCAGATTGTCCATTTCCTTCAGACATGAGAGCTTCCCGAAGAACAAGAAGAAGCGGAAAGAGTAGCCCGGCAGTCAAGTATGTACAAGTTTGTCGACAGCACACTGTACAGAATAAGACTCAACGGTGTGAAATTGAAGTGCATTTGCCGGGAAGATGGACAACAGTTGTTGGCAGAGATACATGGAGGCATATGTGGTCACCACATTGGCGCAAGAGCACATGCCGGCAAAGTGTTCCGGCAAGGTTTCTTCTAGCCGACAGCCCTCCAGGATGCAACTGTACAAGTAACCAAGTTTGAAGCATGCCAGTTCCATTCCAAGCAGATACACCAGCCAGCTCAAGCTCTCCAGACGATCCCTTTATCCTGGCCATTTTCGGTATGGGGGCTCGACATCCTCGGCCCCTTCCCCCGAGCTGTCGGGGGCTTTGAGTTCTTGTACGTTGCAATCGACAAGTTCACAAAGTGGCCGGAAGTGCAACCAGTGAGGAAGGTGACAGCACAGTCAGCAGTCAAGTTCTTCAGGTCGATTGTTTGCCGTTTCGGGATTCCTAACAGGATCATCACCAACAACGGCACGCAATTTACGAGCCGCACCTTCATGCAGTATGTCCAAGATCTTGGCGCCAAGGTCTGCTTCGCTTCTGTTGCTCACCCGAGAAGCAACGGTCAAGCGGAGAGGGCAAATGCTGAAGTGCTGCGGGGACTCAAGACCAGAACTTTCGACAGGCTGCGCAAGTGCGGAAGAAACTGGATCGAGGAGCTGCCGGTGGTTCTTTGGTCGATCAGGACGACGCCAAATCGAGCCACTGGCCAGACACCTTTCGCTCTAGTCTATGGAGCAGAGGCAGTTCTCCCCACGGAACTCGTTTACGGGTCGCCTCGAGTGCTCGCTTATGATGAGCTCGAGCAAGAGCAGCTGCGACAAGATGACGCGCTGCTCCTTGAGGAAGACCGTCTTCAGGCTGCTGTGCGAGCCGCTCGCTACCAGCAAGCTTTGCGTCGCTACCATAGCCGCAAAGTTAAAGCCAGAAGCTTCAAGGAAGGCGACCTTGTTCTTCGGCGTGTTCAGTCCGCCAAGAATTCCAACAAGTTGACGCCGAAGTGGGAAGGCCCTTATCGGGTGAAACGAGTCACTAGGCCTGGCGCTGTCCGCCTTGAGACCGAAGATGGCATTCCGGTGAGCAACTCCTGGAACATTGAACATCTTCGTAAGTTTTACCCATAGGGCGCAGTTGCCGGAAGCTTTTCCGACAACCACCTCTTGTACAAATCTTGCCGCTGTTGCATGTAATCCTTTGTACAAAGCCGGGCGCAGATCCCGTGCATAAATAAAGCTCATGTGCTTCGCACATCTTGTCGATTTCATGCTTTCTCTCTTTTTCGCATGTATCATCTGGCACTTTGTGCAGCAACGGCCTCCGGTAAGCGATGGCGAGCCGTAAGGCTCCATATCATACTTTCTTTTTCTTTCTCTTTCTCAAAAGGAAGAAGGTTCCCTCGCCCACAAGGTTTACCGGGGGAAGGAGAAGATAATGGTGTGGACCAGGCCGTTCAAGAAAGTTTCGCCTTGCCGGGAAGCAAACGACAGAAAAGCTAAGTCGCCAAAGTTTGAGCGATCAGTTTTTAAAATTTTTTAAGTTATTTTCCTTGAACGACCGCGCTTTGTATGGAAAACCTGTGCGCGAAGGAACCAACTCGCAGCTGGTCGCGCCCTTACTTTGTTTCGAGTCCGCTCAACAACTTAAGTGAGCTGTGGCTAGTTGCGGCAAGGTTACTTGTCGGTAGCGGCGCCGCCAGCAGGCTGCTGAAGTTCCGCACTCAGCGCTCGCGGCAAGCGTGCCCGCGCCGGCAAGTTTTCCTAAAAAGCGTAGGGCAGAAACATACAAAGCCAAGAGTCGAGTAAAGGAAGTAACATAGCAATCATTACCTAAGATAGAGTTATATTACAAAAGTAACTTGTCGCGCCTCTAATAAAGTGTTCCCATGACATGATTGGCAGCGGCAAGAGAAGAAGAAAACGGGCAGCCTAATCTACGCGGTCGCCATCAACCCTTTTGACCTCGTTCACCCTGTCTACAATGGGTGCGACGAGGGCCTTGAGTGCGTCAAGATCAGCGTCAGCCGGCAGCCTCTTAAGGACGTTGGTGAGGTTGAGGCCTGGGTTGCGGAAGGCCACCTTCACCAGCACCTTCTCCAGAACTCCGGCACAAATCGAGCGCGACTCGTCGGCCAGTTGCTTTGGGATCCTTTCCCGGAGTTGCTGGAAGGCCGTCGCCACGCCCTTGAAGAACAGAGTAAGCTTGACGCTAGGTTGGAGATTCTCGTCGGAGGGGTACCCGAGGCCTTCCACTCCCAGCTGCGCCAGCTCCTCTTCGATAACTGCAGCAATGTTCACGAGGCCCTCCGTCCAGAGCTCCATAGTATCTCTGAGCAGATTCTGGGTTTCGGCGGCCCTCGCCAGCAGCGCCTTGTTGGCATTGATATCTTTCTTCAAGTCCGCCTCCCTTTTCTTGGCGCCGTCCAGCGTCTCCGTCAAGGTAGCCAGCTTCAGCTCCAGATCGGCGTTGGAATCCTTGGCGGCGCTCAGCTCCTTGCCCTTCTCGGCGAGTAAGCCCTGCAGCTCACCACGGGCAAGGGCGTCCTTCTCGCGCTCCAGCTTGAGCGCGCCAAGCTCTTCACCACCCGCCTTCAGATCGGCCTCCAGCTGCACCACCTTTACCTCCAACTCCTTCTTAGCGGTCTCGGCAGCCGCAGCCGCGTCCTTTGCCTCTTGGAGCGTCCCGCCAAGTGCCTGTTCGCGCGCGGCGAGCTCCTCCTCGTGGCTGTCGAGGTTCACTTTCCGTTGAGCCAGCTCGCCTTCGTGCGCGTACAGCTTCTCGCCGGTGAGCCGCTGCTGCTCTTCTACTTCGGCCTTCTCGAGGAGGAAGGCCTTCCGCTCCTCAGCAAGCTGCTCCCGCTCCTCCGCCAAGGCCCGGAGAGCTTCTTGGCGAAGACCCCGGAGCTCCTCCGCGCGCTTCTCTATGTCCTCGCTCGCCTTCGCGACGAGCGCTTCCTGGGACTCCAACTTGGCTTGGCGGGCGCGGTAGAGCGCCAGCAGCCTCCGTAGCAGCCGCTCCTCCTCAGGCTCGTCGCTGCTTCCTGGCACGTCGACGACCGACAACCTGGCGGAGGCAAGCACCTCCCCATCCAGAGCTTCTCCTTCCACCGGCGCCCTGGAGCTTGACGCCCAGGGGAGCTTGATGAAGATGCCCTCGCCGGCCTTCAAATAGGCGCCGGGCTGGGGCTCCTCGGAGCCTGGCGCTGCGGCGGCGGCGGAGGGATCGGCGGTCGGTGCAGAGCCAGGCGCTCCCGCGGCCTCTGGGCCGTCAGTACGACCGCCGGATTCCCCGCCAGCTCCCGCGCCAGCAGCCTTGGCGGCCTCATCGTTGGCGGGATCTTCAGCGCCGGCCTATTCTTCGGTGGCAGTGGCGTCGCCATGAGCGTCCTCCTCGCTGGTGGCCTCGGTCTCCATCGGATCCGCGGAGGGTGGGCCTGACGACCGGAGAAGAAGGAGAAATCAAACAAACACTCGAGAAGAAAAATCAGCAGAAGAGCACAAGAGAGATTTCGAGCAAGGAATTACCTGCACTAGGATCTACGACCATGGGCTCCACCACCGGAGGCTCACTGGTGCCGCCCCTTGCCGGAGACTCCTCTCTCGCCGGAGACTCCTCTCTTGCCAGAGATTGTTCCCTTGCCGGGGAACACTTCCTTGCCGGGGAGTCCGCCCTTGGTGGCGTAGTCGAAGCAGACGACGAGTCGGAGGTGATCACCACGCCCTCCTGATGAAGCTGTTCTGCTCCTGCACAAACAAACCAGCGATCAGATGTCAACAAAGGGAAAGAGCGACCGCGCGCGCCCAGAAGCAGAAAATAAACCAAGTACTTACGCTGGGGGCTGCGCTGGGGGCTGCTCTGTGGAGTAGTGGCCGGATCCAGCAAGGTGACCTCGGGTGCGCCTCCTGCCGTCGGAGTAGGCTCGTCCTCAATGGTAACCACCGGAGTCTTGGCCCTCTTCGCCGCCCTCTGGGCCAGAGTCCTGAAAAGGGAGTGTCCAGAGTGGATCAGATCAGATGCAAGACAAGAATAGCAAGTTGAAGAACTACAAGAACAACAAGGGAATCTTACTCTTCTTCTTCCTCCTCGTCGGAGCTGAGCGTGGAGAAGTCGAAGTTCGCCCCGCCTCCGGTGCGACGAGGCGGAGGGGTGGGATCCCTTGGCCGCTTGGCGGGGACTGCGGCGGCGGCCCGAGACGACCCTGATCCAGTTGCTGCCGCGGAAGGAGGCGCTCCCGCGGCAACCATACTTGCCGCGGCAGAGCGCGTCGCGCGGCGCTGCGGCTGTTGGCCCACTTGCCGCCCTGCTGCGTCCCCGAGCCTGCGGAGGCGCCTTCTTGGCTGCGCTGGGGGCTGTGCTCGCGGCAAGCTCCTCGGAGAGGGCGGGCCGCTCGCGCCCTCGGCGGGCTCGCTCGATTCAGCGTCAGGCGCGGCGAGCTCTTCTTCGTCTTCGGGCCACTCCCGTTCGGCAAGGCTCGTCGCCAACGCTGCGTCTGCTTCCTCCACTGTGAACCCAAATTCACCCGCGGCTGCGGGTGCCGCCGCCTCTTCTGCCCTGGTGGCGATGCGTTCCATCTCTTGGTCGGTGGTGTCGCGGGTGAGGAGCTTCTTTTCGTCAGCATTGACCGCCACTTCCACTAGGCCGTCGAAGAACTACTGCACAACGTCGCCGGCAGGTTCTTGCCAAGTGGGGATGATCCCGTGTGAATCGCACAACGGCATCATCGCGCAAATGCGGTCACGCGAGGAGTTGTTGCACAGAGGAATAACGCCTGCCGGCAACCTGAACCACTCGGGGTGCTGTGGGTCGTGTTTGAATGTCTCCTTGAGTATCCCGTCCAGCTCTAGCATGGTGAAATTGTAATTAAGGCCCGGGAGCAACCTCATGATATCTGGCGGGCCTCCAAATTCCCAGGCCGGTCTCCCCCTCGCCTGCAGAGGGGCGATGCGGCGGCGAAGGTAATCTGCGCCGACAGCGCCTACGGTCAGCCCGACAAGCCTGAGACGCAAGATCCGGGTGGTCGCGATCTTCAGCTTGTCGTCGTCCGCGGACAGGGCGCTCCAGTCATTGCCATGCACTGCTGGGGTTTGGCGCAGGGCGGTGAACGACTGCGGGTTCTCCTCTACAACCCAGCACCAATCTGCTCTCCACTCATCCCATTTGCTGCAGAGCTCCCCCTCCAGATAGGTCTCCTTCTTGCCGGCTCGCGAGATCCAGGCGATCCCTCCGGCAAGAGTTTCCCCTCTCTCGACACGAGGCATAAAGAAGTGGCGGAAGAGGGCTACATTGGGGTGGACTCCGACAAAGTTTTTGCATAGATGGGCGAAAACGGACATGGTCAAGACGGCGTTGGGGTGAAATCAAGGAGGCGGAACCTGTAGGTATTCATGACATCGCAGAAGAAATCAGAGAAGGGTGGGCAGAGCCCGCAGTAGAAGAAAACGGCAAAGAAAGGGTACCCGCCAACTGGAGCTTCTTGCGAGGTGGTGGCGGAGAGTACCTTCGTGCGTGGATGCGCACGCGTCTCCGTCGCCCAGAAGAGATAGTACCAATCCCTCAGATCCTTTGCGGAGAGCTCGGGGGGGAAAGTAGCCCGCTCCTTCCGCAGCCCCTCAAGCCGCTGCGCTTCAGTCGACTTCACAGCCTTCGCAGCCGCAGTCTTCGCGGCCTTCCCCTTCGTGGCCTTCGGAGCCATGGCGGAGGCGGTGGGGGAGATCGACGGCGCAGGTGGTGACGGCGGCGACGGGGGCGGAACGCTGCTCTCTTTCAACTTTGGAAGCGGAGGGGAGCGGCGGAGGTTTCTGAGATTGCAACAGCAAGATGGCGAAGCTCGGGGAACTGCCCCTGTTTCCCCTGCTTATAAAGAGGGGGAAGCGAACGTTGCGCTTTTCCCGAATAAAGAATACCCCACGATCTCTCCCACGACGCCGCAATCAACGTGTGCCGTTCGGGGAGGGCGCGGTGGATGCGGAGTAGGAAACGGCACGACCAGGCCGTGTGTGCCCGTGCCCTATTTTGGGCCTGGCCCAACAGCGCTCGGCACCGTGTGTGGCCCAGGCCCGGGGGCTCCTGTCGGTGTACTAGAGTAGGGGTACTCTAGTATCCCGAACTTGTGCACGGGCAGTTGCAGCACCCCGCGGCAGGGCTCGCCAGGTCACCGCCAAGATCTTCTGTGGCTCTTCAGAAGACAGGACCCCGGCAAGAGGAGCTTGCCGGGAAGCCATTCAAGAACAAAGTATTCAAGACGAGAAGACAAGGCCCCGGCAAGAGGAGCTTGCCGGGAAGGCCAACCAAGGCATCTCAAGAACACTCGCCGCGACGCGCCACGCGTCCCGGCAAGGCACGGTGAGCGACAAGCTCCCGGGCCCGACAAGGTAGCGCCCGCGGCAAGATACTTGCCGCGGCAAGCGGTCGCTCCACGCCCAGGCTCCAGCACACCCACCAACATGTCGTCCTGGGGCCCTTCCAGGCACGCGTGGCGGGAGGCTGTGCAGCCAGCAGTGCGTGGTGGCAAGCGGCGCTGACAAGGAGGTCATCGTGGCGATCGGTGGCGCTCCTAACGGTCACTTTTTGCACTGTTTAGGCAACTCAGACGGGCATTTAATGCCCGTGTCCCCTGCTATCAGGGTTAGGTAGGATACGCTGTGGCTACAGTAGAGGTAGTTGTGCCTACCGCACTCTTTTTCCATTTTTACCCCTCTAGCTTACGTTGCCACCTGTCGGTGACCCCTTGAGCGTATTAAAGGAGGCCCATGCGCAACGTAGAGGGGGTTCGGCTCATTCGAAACACCAAGAACACTCTCACGCTCAGTCTGGTAGCGTTCATCGCTCCTGAGCAAGAATCTAATACAATCAAGCAGCAGTAGGAGTGTTATCTCTCTGGAGAGCTCCGAAGCTGGGTAAACTGCTCGTGTGCACTGCCTCGATCTGCTCTTCGTGCGACCTCCGCCCCCCTCCGAACCGAAAGGGGCTCGGTCCGCCGATCCCCATAGGTGCTCGTGGATCAATTTCCCCGACACTGTGGGCTTATAGAACAACATATAAAAATACTTTGGGTATGTCTCCTTATAAAATGGTTTATGGTAAAGCTTGTCATTTGCCTCTTGAGTTAGAACATAAAGCATATTGGGCAAGTAAAGAACTCAACTACGATTGCAAACTTGGTGGTGAAAAGAGGTTATTTGATATTAGCTCATTAGATGAAGGGAGAACCCAAGCTTATGAAAATGCGAAGTTATTCAAAGAAAAAGTTAAAGATGGCACGATAAAAGAATCCAAAAGCGTGAGTTCAAGGTTGGAGAATATGTTCTGTTGTACAACTCTTGTTTCAGATTCTTTGCAGGAAAACTCCTCTCCAAATGGGAAGGACCCTATGTTATCGAGGAGGTTTATCGATCTGGAGCTATCAAAATAAAAAATGCCGAAGGTACTAATCCGATGGTTGTTAATGGGCAATGAATAAAACATTATATCTCAGGTACGCCCATTAATGTTTAAAGCAATATTATCCAAACTATGACACCGAAAGAGCACATTAAAGAAACCTTCCGAAACACTCTAGAATCGTGAAAAAGAGGAGGTACCTGATATGGTAAGTAAACGGACTCCGAAAAATGCGCAAAAATATTTTTTTTTGTCAGTTTTGGATTATTTAAAAAATTAGGAAAATAAGAAACTACCAGGAAGGTGACGCTGGTGGGCACAAGACACCAGGGCGCGCCTAGCTTGTCAGGCGCGCCCACGTGGGTTTTGCCCACCTCGGGTACCTTCCAGACTCTGTTTTGCTTGTTTCCCAAGATAAAAAAATCTTTATATACCCCCCGTACCTGTTAACCTCCGTATCACGGAGAAATCTCCTGTTTTATCTTCTTGCTGCTTTCTGACAGATATGAAAATATGTCATCTCAAGATTCCAAGAAGGAGAGCCCAGTTTCTTATCAACCTTTAGATAAAAATATCTTTAAGGACACCTATCCCTACATATGGTTTTCTGATGAAGAAGATGAAGATGAAACAGTCCCTCCTCGCTTCCTCAAGGAAAGCAAGGAAGCATTATGCAAGAGGATACTAAAGCTTGAGGAGGAGAACGATGAGTTGAGGATAGATAATTTCTACCTCCAAAACAAGTTAGAGAAAAAGGACAAGATCGCTACTACTTCATCACCACCACCTCCTTCTTCATCACCAAAAGAAAATTGAGTGTCAGGTATGGGAACTCCCCTTAGCTTTTGCCAAGCTTGGGGGAGGTGCCTCGGTATCGTATCACTTCCATTATGTTTTGCCTTTACTTTTCTTAGTTCGGTCCATAATTATCTTTTGCTTTAGATGAATAAAAGCCTAGTTCAATCCTTTCATTTCGAGAGTTTGCTTAGTGATCCATCTTTGTAGTCGTGTGCGAGAAATATAATAAAGTTTAGTTTGAGTTTTGCTTCTTTTACTTTCATGTTTCAATTAAAAGAAAGGAAATAAATGAAAAAGATCATATGCTAATCTTATGGTAAGTGATGACATCACATAAGGAAAAGTATAAGTAGAGAATTTATTGTATATTGGAAAACATAGCATTGGTCAATGATGCAACTCATGAAAGAATTAATAAGGGAAGAGAAGATTCGCATGCAAATACACTATCCTGGAAATCTTTTGTGATTGTGAGCTCCCATCAAAATATTATATGCCAAAATTGTTGACGTTGGACAAGGAAGACAATGCAATGATTTATGTTTGTTCATATTCACATAGAAGTTATATTGCCATAGATCCTTCAACATGTGGTATTTGCCCCTATCTTTGCTAGCCAAAAATTCCGCACTAAGTAGAGATACTACTTGTGCATCCAAAAACCTTAAACCCAAATCTTGTTTTGAGAGTCCACCATACCTACATATGGATTGAGTAAGATCCTTCAAGTAAGTTGTCATTGGTGCAAAAAGGAAATAAAAATTGCTTATAAAAGTGTTAGATCATTTAGTGTAAGAGAAAATTATGCGTTGTATGAACTCGTGATGGCGAAGAATAAAAGCGACAGACTGCATAATAAAGGTTGCCATCATAAGGGGCAATATAACGTGACGTTCTCTTGCACTAAGGGGTTGAGCATACAAACAAAGCGCATGGCAACCTCTGCTTCCCTCTACGAAGGGCCTATCTTTTACTTTTATGTATTTACTTTCATGCAAGAGTCAAAGTTTTTCTCTCTATTTCTTCTTACTTTCTCCTTTGGAAAACATCATGTGGTGAGGAAAGATCTAGGAACATATATCCAGTTGAATATGGGTAGCATGAGTTATTATTGTTGACATCACCCTTGAGGTGAATACGTTGGGAGGTGAAACTATAAGCCCCTACCTTTCTATGTGTACGGTTGAAACGTTTTTCTCATGTGTATGCTGTGAGTGTTAGCAATCATAGAAGACTAAATGATGGTTGAGTATGTGAACTTGCCTAAAGGCTCCGATACATGACCCTTCCTGAAAAGATGATGAATTGTAGTTGCAAAGTTGACTGAGAACATAGTTTGTTGGTTTCCAACAGAGTTTATACTTTATACTTCGATGATGTGATGAACTGCTACTTGTTCATGAGAAGTCTATGATAAAAGTTCTATGATAAAGGTTTTATGTTAAAGTTTGTTGATGTTATAATAAGTTACATGATCCTGATATGTCCGTATTTTTTGTTTTTATCGACACCTCTCTCTCTCTAAGCATGTGGACATGTTTTTCGATTTCGGTTTTCGCTTGAGGACAAGCGAGGTCTAAGCTTGGGGGAGTTGATACGTCCATTTTGCATCATGTTTACCTACTATTATTTATGTTGTTTGATTGCATAATAATGCTTTTTGGAGTAATTCTAATGCCTCTCATAATATGCAAGGTATGCACAAAGGGGGAGAATTCTGGCAGCTAGAAATCTGGACCTGAAAAAGCTACGTCAGGATACCTATTCTGCACAACTCCAAATGAGCTGAAACTTTACAAGGATAGTTTATGGAATAAATAAGAATTTTTGGAGTCAATAAGTACCAGAGGGGGCTCACCAGGTGGGCACAAACCACATGGGCGCGCCAGGGAGCCCATGCGCGCCCTGGCGGGTTGTGCTCACCCAGGCTCACCTCCGGTGCCCCTCTTCTGGTACATAAGTCATTTTGACCTCGAAAAAATAAGGAGCGGACTTTCGGGATGAAGCACCGCCATCTTGAGGCGGAACTTGGGCAGGAGCACCTTTGCCCTCCGGCGGAGCGATTCCGCCGGGGGAACTTCCCTCCCGGAGGGCGAAATCATCATCATCATCGTCACCAACAACTCTCCCATGTTGGGAAGGGCTATCTTCATTAACATCTTCAACAACACCATCTCATCTCAAACCCTAGTTCATATCTTGTGTTCAATCTTTGTACCGGAACTATAGACTGGTGCTTGTGGGTGACTAGTAGTGTTGATTACATCTTGTAGTTGATTACTATATGGTTCATTTGGTGGAAGATTATACGTTCAGATCCATTATGCTATTTAATACCCATCTGATCTTGAGCATGATTATCATTTGTGAGTAGTTACTTTTGTTCTTGAGGTCACGGGAGAAATCATGTTGCAAGTAATCATGTGAACTTCATATGTGTTCGATATTTTGATGATATGTATATTGTGATTCCCTTAGTGGTGTCATGTGAATATCGACTACATGAAACTTCACCATATTTGGGCCTACGGAATGCATTGTGGAGTAGTTATTAGATGATGGGTTGCGAGAGTGATAGAAGCTTAAACCCTGTTTATGCGCTATTCCGTAAGGGACCGATTGGATCCAAAAATTTAAAGTTATGGTTAGAATTTATTCTTAATACTTTTCTCATAGTTGTGGATGCTTGCGAGGGGGTTAATGATAAGTAGGAGGTTTTTTCAAGTAAGAACAGCACCTAAGCACCGTTCCACCCACATACCAAATTATCAAAGTAGCGAACATGATTTAAGCCAACATGATGAGAGTGACTAGATGAAATTCCCATGTACCCTCAAGAACACTTTGCTTATCATAAGAGACCGTTATGGCCTGTCCTTTGCCTCAAAAGGATTGGGCTACCTTGCTGCACTTTTGTTACTACTATCTTTACTTTTTACAAATTATCTTGCTATCAAACTACTCTGTTACTTACAATTTCAGCACTTGCAGACATTACCTTACCAAAAACCGCTTGTCATTTCCTTCTGCTCCTTGTTGGGTTCGGCACTCTTACTTATCGAAAAGGCTACAATTGACCCCATATACTTGTGGGTCATCATCTGGGTACCCCCAGTCCCACGGGTCGGACAAGGATGGAGATCACTATGCGAGCCAATGCCCATCCAAGCATGTGAAGATTGTTACTGAGGATGGTGTGTATGAGCCCACAAGTGTTATGATGAGGATACTTTGGCTCTTATTATGGGTGAGGAACAAGGTGGAGATGATTCTAAATAAGAGACACAATACATGGCTGCTGAAGATGCTGGCAGGTGTGAAAGTTTAGTTGCTCAATGTGTTTTGAGTGAGCAGGTAACACAAGTTGAGCAAAATCAGAGGCACAATTTGTTCCATACAAAGGGAGTTGTAAAGGAATGTTTTGTACATATCATCATAGATGGAGGGAGTTGCAGCAACTTGGCTAGCATGGAGATGGTGGAGAAGCTGTCTCTCACCACCAGACCACATCCTCATCCTTACTACATAAAATGGTTCAACAATGGCGGCAAGGTTAAGGTAACATGTATTATTCATGTGCATTTTAGAATCTCTACATATGCTCATTATGTTGATTGTGATGTGGTACCCATGCAAGCATGCTGCCTATTAGTTGGTAGATGACAATGCGATACGTCAACCAGAGGGGGGTGAATAGGCGATTTTTATGATTTCTTCACTGAGGAATTTCAGGGTGAGGAAATTCCTAGGCGAAGAACTACAAGCAGCGGAATAAGTACTTAGGTATAAGCATAACAGAGCGATAGCATAGTCATCATGATGAAATGAAAGATGAACACAGAGTACAGAAAGCATAAACACAAGATAAGCAGGCTGAAGGCAATGTGACTGAAGAAATTGGGTTGAGGAAATAGAGAAAGTATTCCGTAAAAGTCTTCAAACAGTAATGATCAGGTTCATCAACACATGAGTGAGGAAATGAAAGGATTGAGGAAATAGAACCAGTAGGCTTGGTGAAGACAATGATTTGGTAGACCAGTTCCAACTATTGTGACCGTTGTACATTTGGTTGGAGCGGCTGAGTATTTAAACTCGAGGACACACAGTCCTCACCGTATTCTCCTTGAGCTAAGATCACACAAACCTCACCCGACACTTGTGGTAAGTCTTCACAGGTGACTTCCAAACCTTCACAGACTCGGTCACTCGGCAATCCACAATTCCTCTTGGATGCTCAGACCATGACGCCTAACCGTCTAGAGAATACACAGTCCTCAAAGGTAACAAGCGTCGGTTCCACACAGGAACAATCTCTTCAGTGATACTCAGTCAGTTTGGGTTTGTAGGTTTGGGTTTGGGATTTGGGTTTTCCTCACTTGATGATTTACGCTCAAAGTCGGAGGATGGGATGCTCTCAAATGACAAGTGTCAGTTTGTCTCGGAGCGGCCAACCAACTAGTGGTTGTAGGGGCGGCTATTTATAGACTAGGGAGCAGCCGAACATGATAAGACATAAATGCCCTTCAAGGAAATGACCGTTAGGTGGTAGGATATTTTGGACAGCTGGCGCGTAGCGCAGCAATGGTCGGATTTAAGGTTCGAATTCCTCAAGGCTATCATGTTCCTCACTGTGTAGGCAATCCGCACTAGTGAATTCTTAACTCCTCAGTCAGAACAAATTCCTCAGAGACCAGAAGATCTTCGTCTCTGTCACTGAAGAAATTGACTAAACTGATATGAGATTTCCAATGGCTTCACTCGAAAGGATTGGGTAGATGTAGGATTTTGAGATGAGCATATCTTGGAAACCAGCTTCCTTAGTATTACCTCCACCCCCTTTAACAGTATGGTGTTTCCTATGACTCAAGAAAGAGAAAATGAAACTACGAAAACAAAAGTCTTCACGCTTCATAATCCTCGCATGAATATCCAAGTCTTCACGGTCACACCAATTTCATCACTTTCAAAGTCTTCAGGAGAACCAAAGCCTTCAGTCGAAGACATTCATTTTTAGGGTTTGACTTTCACTGTAAATATCAAACTCCTCATCGACTTATAGAGCCTATGTACACTCACAAACGTATTAGCCCCTTAACCTGTAAGTCTTCAATACACCAAAATCACTACAGGGCACTAGATGCACTTACAATTTTCCCCTTTTTGGTGATTGATGACAATATAGGTTAAGTTTTCAACGGGGATAAACATATGAAATGAAAGTGCTCAATATTGAGGAATTTGATTGCAAGATATAGAAGAACTCCCCCTGAAGATGTGCATAGTGAGGAATTTTCTTTCGAAGCAATGCACATTTGAAGAGTAGAATCATGGAGATCTCCCCCTATATCTTGTGATTCATACACGCACTTAACATATCGAATGAAGAATCTGAAATGCATGATGAAATGTGGTGACTGATATAATTCAACATGCGTGCGTAGCATATATGAGGAAATAGCATGCAGAAAAATAGAGAAAAAGTATCAGGTCACCACCGGACTTAAGTTTACAACTCAATCAACAAACACTTTAGAAGAGCGAGAGTTGCAACTTAACAACAAAACGCCCATATATATAGACCCGCTTGAAGAATAACTCAAATTTCTCCCCCTTTGTCATCAAATGACCAAAAGGGATGAAAGTAAGGACTAACGCCCCTAAAGAATATCATCACGAGGTTGATGGAGGAGCGCCAGTGTTGTTGGGGTTGGTTGTTGGAGTAGGGCCTGCCGCAGTGTCGTCCAAGTCTTCATTTTCATCAGTCTCGCGGGACGAAGAATAGGAGCTGGGCACCAAAGGAGGAACTTTGACCTTCTTGAATTTCTTCGCCAGAGGCTTAGACCAGTGAAAATCCTGCTTGAAGCCCATCTGCTTGAGTTCTTCATCACCGTAGATATGAGTCAGAACAGCCCAGGTGCGATCAAAAACTTCATGGAGATAGTATTGGTTCTTCTTCACTGAATTATATGTGGCAGTCATGTTGTGAAGAATCGAACCAAACTGACGCTTGACCCATTTGTGATTGTGATCGACCTTCTGATGAAGACTGAGGAGAAGCTCATGTTCAGTCATCACCCTTGGAGCTGTGGCTTGAGGACTTTGCTTGGATCTATTGGCGGCAGAATCATGAGTGGCAAAGTCATCATTGGTGGAGTATGAGGCAGCTTGGCGAAACTGTCCATCCAATGGACGAATGCCCTCATCAACAATTGAAGTGGCCTTGCCCTTTTCATCAGCTGAGGAAAATGTCCGCTTAAGGACTTCAATAGGGGGCAAGTAACTGCCATGGTTGAGTGTGTCAGCCTTGTAGTTGAGTGAAGACCTTGATCTGAGGAATATCATAATCCAAGGAGCGTAAGGCTTCAATTCAAAGGGAGACAGTGCAACGTTTGCTAGAGTCCTCATGAAGAAGTCATGGTAGTTTACTGGGATACCATGCATTATGTCGAATAGCAGATTTTTCATGATGCCAACAACTTCTTGATCATTCGAGTCGTGGCCTTTGACTAGACTCAGTGTCTTGGTCAGAATGCGGTAGACAGTCCTAGGCACATACAGCAATTCCTTCACAAGGAATTTTGTCCTTGAGGCTTGACCAAGCTTCATCGGCTTCATCGGAACTTGCATTAAGTGATCAGACAGTTTTAGTTTCTTGATAAATATGACGCGCACCTTCGAGGGGAGGACTGACATGCAAAGCATAAAGTAATTCAGAGGGTGGTGCTTTGAAATGAGTGTTCTCTGTCATCCAGTCTAACACCCAAGAGTTCACATCTTCATCATTCCCGCTGATGTGCAGCGTCGCATGGAACTGAAGAATGAGTTCTTCATTCCAGTCACATATGTCTGTGTAGAAGTTGAGAAATCCAGCGTCATGAAGAACACCGAGGACTGGAGTGAAGCACGACAGTGATTCCATGTCCACGTGATGATATGCGCATGATCGAAGACTTTGTCCATGTTGAAAAGCGGTGAAGAATAAAAGTTGGCTTGGCAGGAAGTCCAGAAACACTTCCTTCACAAACGAGCAAAGTCATAAGGATTATAGTCAGTGAAGAAGACATGCTCATGGAAGAAATCATTAGCCTTGAATTTTGGCATCTTTGAGAATGGATTCTTCGGCTTTGGCTGAGGAGTATCAGTCAGTTGTAGCACAACCTCAGGAATCTCAATCTCTGGAGCCGCAGGCTGAGGAATTTCAGTTTCTACTTCAGTTGGAGCCTAGGCCTCCATTTCTTCAGCAGCTTTGTCATCAGCACTAGTGGCTGGAATTTCTTCAGGAATGGAAGGGGTAGTATGAATTTCATCAGAGTCCATGTGAACTTCAGTTGGTACTAGGTACTGAGGAATTTGTTGAAGCGGTGTGAACAGAGGAGAGTTGGGGTGCTAACTGTCCCAGAAGTCATTGTTCATCACTAGTGTGGTGCTCCCAATGTCCACATCTTCATCCTCTTCCATTTCTTCGACGTCTGCCTCTTCAGCTGTGAAAGGAGGCGTTGGTGATGATACCTGGGGAGTTGAAGTGATAGTGTCCACTTCAATTTCTTCATACATCTGCTCTGTGGAAGCAGCAGAAGGATTTTCTTCATTGGATTCATTAGGAATCTCATAATCTTCACCAAAAGGAATAAGTCCTTTGATGGCATGCTTGAGTGAGGAACAGAATCGATTGGATTCTCAAGTGAGCTTGTGAATATCTTTGTCGTTTTAGTGCAGAATATTCTGAGGAAGCAGATGCTTTCCTTTTCTTCAGAGTAGCTCACTCTGCAGCCTTTGTTTTCTTCACTTCAAGAGTAGAAGGAAGAACTTGACTTGGTGTTGGCATTGGTGTAGGAGGAGCAGAGGAAATTGGATCAATTTCTTCAGGCACAACTGATGCAGTTGTCCTGACTTGTTCAGCTTCTTCAAGCGCAGCAGCAGATGCTTCAGCTGCCTGACTTGTTCTTCAGGCGCAACACTAGTGGTTGCCCTGGCAGTTTCTTCAGGGGCTAGCATTGCTTCATCAGCCCTGATCCTAGCAGTTTCATCAGCAGCCTGATTTTTATCAGCGGTGCTGGCATTTTCTTCAGTCAGTTGTGCAGATGCTTCAGCCGAAGGAACTTCATCATTTGAAGTGAATTTCTTCACCATTTTGACGAATCTGACTTTGGCTCCCAGCCATTCCGCCTTGTAGGCGTCAAATTCATCACTGAGCTTCTTGATCTCAGATTGCATAGTGATGAGTTGCTCAGGGGATAACCACAAAACGTTATCCTTCAAAAAGCGCTGCTTCTTGTACTGGGCTTTCTTTGCAGTCCTGGCTTGATCATATTTCCATTTTTCTTCAGCAATGAACACCGTCAACATGTGACTTTGTCCAGGAGTGAGGTCCATCTCTGGCAAAGGAGTGTTCGGGTCATTGTGCCAGAGGTCAATGAAATCCAGGATCTTCTTCGGATCCAATAGAAGAGGCACATCACTTCCTTTGGCTTTAGCGGCCCGTTGCTGTCTGTCTTTGATGATATTGGCCAATTCTTCATCATCAGATGGAATTTGAAATACCACCTGCTTCTTGTGAGGACTTGGTCTAGTGCCTCGTCCAGCAGTAGCCTTGGTCTTCAGCAGAGTGGGGCCGGTTGAAGAAGGAGGAGCTGAAGAACTTGTAGAAGCTCCTAAGGCAATGAGATGCATGTGGTCCTTTGACAAGTGGCGAGATGCACAGGTGCCGAGGACTTTGCCGGAGTAGCAGAGGGTTTTGTAGCCCGAGGAATTGGTGCAGCTTGAGGAACTGGGGCAGCTTGAGGAATTTGTCGTGATGGCACTGATGAGCTTGGTCGTGAGGGCATTGCTGAGCTTGGAGGTTTGCGGGTAGGTTTCTTGGGCATAGCCTTCTTGCTTGAGGAAGCCTCAGCGGCGGCAGAAGCAGAATCTTTGTTGAATTTCTTCATTGCTTCTTTGGCCTGCTTGGCCAACTTGGCTTGCCACCTGGCCCATTCAGCAGCATAATCCTCACCACATTTGAGGCTTGTGGGATCATCTCTTTGGCCAGGTGCCAATGGAGGTCTTGAGCAAGGAGGCTGAAGAGCGAATTTCTTCATATATATTTAGGAGTAACATATCTGTACTCCCTCCATTCCCATTCCCATCTTCGCTCAATTCTTTGTATGCACCTTGCGCTCATTCTTGGTTTCCTTCCCGTGAGTTGCATCATCACGTGTGCAATACCCTGCGTAAATGTCATCAGGAATCTTGAAAGCAGTGTTGACTTCCAGTTTCTTTCCTCCCTTCTGAGGTCTTTTACCATCTGCCACTTTCTTCACCTGAGGAATTTGAACTATTGAGTTCTCTGAGGAAGTATGCAGCTTTTCATCGAAGAACACTGCAAATGAGTTAAGTTGATGAGAACCTAGTGATTCAGCAGCAGACATGTGTACCTATGAATAGAGTATAGGTGCGAATAATTTGGAGAGGTCATATGCGTTCTCAGAAGTTATACATAATGGAACAAGTTTGAGGAAATTGACCAGATGTGTCTTGAGGAATTTCACTAAGCATTCTTAGACTTAGGTTCCAGAGTTGTGCGGATTGTGAGTTCACACAATTCAGGAATCATGAAGGAAAACGTCACTTAGAGAAATAGATCAAGAACATATGATTGTGTTAGGTGTTTAGGGTGTGGAAGTTTGAAGAATAAACACCTTTTGAAGATTTGATGAAAATCATCAGTAGTAACAAAGGCAGTAAAAGTAACTTTTAATTACACTTGATGAAGAACATGACGAACTGTAAGTGTAGATTTAGAAGTTCATCTGTCCAGATCTTCCATGCCCTAACTTGGCGGAGGAAGACGGCTACGGCGGCGGCGGAGAGAAGATGTCCGCGGCCGGCGCGAGTACGACGGTGATGAGGTCGAGGCAGTGAAGCTCTTCCTCACCGGCGATGATGAAGGTAGCGGCGGTGCTAGGGCTTGAGTGCTCGAGCGAGGGGAGTGAGATCGAGCGGGGTAAATGCAGTCTGAGGAGGGTGAGGGGTATTTATAGCCGCAGTGAAAAACCGCTCGCCCGAGGAAAATGGGCGAACGTGCCCCTGACCCTTCTCATCCTAGCGACATGTGTCACCCACGTACAGTGTGGTGGAGATCGTGTAAGATCGTGGGTGAATAGATAACTCTTATCGTGGGATGTGTAACGGTTTGAGCGGCAAAAGCCGAAAATTTAGATAAGAATATTTTAAAGTTTCGTTCGCAATTTCTTCAGCTGACAAGGACACAATGAATATTTTGAACGGGTTTCAAATAGAACGCACATGAAGAATTTGTGAATAGACTGGGTTGAGTTTAGCATAGAGGGGCAAAGGGTCCGATCACATTCACTTAGCAGAAAAATCAACTTGAAGAATTAGCAATAAGTGAATGATGTAGAGGACATAAAAACACAAGTATATATATATAGTCAATGAAGAAGAACAACAGAAAGAGTGAAGACTATGCAAAGTTGAATAATTTGAAAAACAGAGGAATTTCAAAAATGAAGAAAAACTCAAATTGAAGATTTTCAACTTTAGTTGGTGGCATAACCCACCGTATTAGAATGATGATTTCAGACACCGCGTACAATTGTCATAGGGTTCTGAGAATCAAATTGTTCATTGATTTCTTCACACTTCGAGGGTTAGTCTTCATTGATTGAAGAAAAACGTTACTTCATGTGTTGCACATATAAGCCATCAAGTTTGCATAAGTGTTAGGATGTGTGTCCTTTTCAAAGAACATTCAAAGATTCTAAGATATTTATCTCACGCCGCAACTTGCTAAATCTCTTCTCATCCAAGGGCTTTGTTAAGATATCAGCCAGTTGGTCTTCAATATTTGCGTGGTCGATGGAGATGTCGCCCTTCAACACATGGTCACGAAGAAAATGATGACGAATCTAGATGTGCTTTGTCTTCGAGTGCTGAACTGGGTTGTGACCAATCTTGATGGCACTCTCATTGTTGCAGTAGAGTGGCACGTTCTTCACATTGATGCCATAGTCCTTGAGGGTTTGCTTCATCCATAGCAATTGAGCACATCAAGATCTAGCAGCAATGTACTTAGCTTCAGTAGTAGAGAGTGATACGCAGTTCTGCTTCTTCGAGGACCAACATACCAAGGATCGTCCGAGGAAATGACTGTGCCTGGCGTTGACTTGCGGTCCACCCGATCACCAGCATAGTCAAAGTCTGAATATCCAATGAGATCAAAGGAAGAGCCCTTGGGATACCATAATCCAAGTGTTGGTGTGTGAGCTAGATATCGAAGAATATGCTTCACAGCCTTATGGTGTGATTCCTTCGGTGTAGCTTGAAATCGGGCACACATGCAAACACTAAGCATAATATCCGGCCTAGATGCACAATGGTACAATAAAGAGCCAATCATGGAGCGGTATACCTTTTGATCGAAGTCTTTACCATTTTCATCAGTGCATAGATGGCCATTTGTGGGCATAGGGATTTTGACCCCTTTGGAATCTTGCATGCCGAATTTCCTCAACACATCCTGGAGGTATTTCTCCTGAGATATGAATATGCCATTGTATTGTTGACGAATTAGAAGACCTAAGAAGAATTTCAATTCTCCCGTCATAGACATTTGATATTATTCACTCATCATATAGGCAAATTCATCACTGTAACATTGGTTAGTACAGCCAAATATAATATCATCAACATATATTTGGCACACGAATAATTCATCATCATATGCTTTGGTGAAAAGAGTTGGGTCAAGTGAACCGGGTTTGAAGCCTTTCTTCATGAGGAATTCCTTCAGTGTGTCATACCACGCCCGAGGTGCTTGCTTGAGGCCATAGAGGGCCTTGTTGAGTCTGTAGACGTGATCTGGAAATTTTGCATCCTCAAAACCTGGTGGTTGAGCAACATATACTTCTTCCTCAAGCTTACCATTCAGGAATGCACTTTTCACATCCATTTGATGTAAGATGATATTATGATGGTTAGCGTAAGCAAGCAATATGCGAATAGCCTCAAGTCTAGCAACAGGTGCAAAAGTTTCATCGAAATCCATTCCTTGAACCTGTGTGTAGCCTTGAGCTACAAGACGAGCCTTATTCCTCACCACAATGCCATTTTCATCTTGTTTGTTGCGATAGATCCATTTGGTACCGATGATGTTGTGCTTGCGTGGGTCTAGTCGCTTGACAAGCTCCCACACATTGTTGAGCTCGAATTGATACAATTCATCTTGCATGGCTTGAATCCACTCAAATTCCATGAATGCTTCATCAACTTTAGTGGGCTTTGTGATAGAGACAAATGCAAAATGCCCACAAAAGTTGGATAAGTGTGAAGCTTCTGAGCGCGTGAGAGGACCTGGTGCGTTGATGTCATCAATGATATTCTCGATCTGCACTTCGTTTGCAATGCGAGGATGTGCAGGTTGACGACTTTGCTTAGGCCCAGCAAGTTCCTCAGGACCAGTTTCTTCAGCAGCACCAGTATGATTTTCTTCATGATCTGGAATGACTTCTTCAGTAGATTCTTCGGTAGGGATGATATCCTCCGTAGCTTTGAACTTGATGGATTCCTCAGGTGACATTTCATCTAGCATAGGAGTAGGTGCTCTCTTTTCGAGCCATTAGTTTCATCGAACCGCACATCTACAGTTTCAACAATCTTGTGAAGATTGATGTTGAAGACTCTGTAGGTGTGCGAGTCCTTTCCGTAACCAAGCATAAAACCCTCATGTGCTTTCGGTGCAAATTTAGAGTGATGGTGAGGATCTCTAATCTAGCATTTAGCACCGAAGACTTTGAAGTAACTTACATTGGGTTTCTTGTCAGTGAGCAGTTCATATGAGGTCTTTTTGAAGAATTTGTGACAATATACCCTGTTGATGATGTGGCACGCAGTATGAATGGCTTCACGCCAAAAACGTTGAGGTGCCTTGTATTCATCAAGCATGGTGCAAGCCATCTCAACAAGAGTTCTGTTCTTGCACTCCACGACGCCATTTTGCTGAGGAGTATAAGGAGCAGATAACTCGTGAGTAATACCAAGTATATCAAGATATTCATGGAGTCCAGTATTCTTGAACTCAGTTCCATTATCACTCCTGATATGCTTGATCTTCACACCGAAGTTAGTAGAATCCCTTGAGGAAAACCGTGTGAACACTTACTGCACTTCATTTTTGTAAGTGATGATATGCACCCATGTGTATCGAGAATAATCATCAACTATGACAAAGCCATATAATGATGCAGAACTAGAGAACGTGACATAATGAGTAGGTCCAAAGAGATCCATATGAAGTAATTCAAAGGGATGAGAAGTGGTCATGATAGTCTTTGAGGGATGCTTGGCTCTGATGATCTTTCCAGCCTCACAAGCCCCACAAAGATGATCTTTGAGGAATTTGACACCCTCGATGCCAATGACATGCTTCTTCTTTGCGAGTGTATGCAAGTTCCTCATCCCAGCATGACCAAGTCGTCGATGCCATAGCCAGCATTCTGAAGCCTTTTCAAGTAGACATGTGGCAGGTTGTGGTCCTGCAGAGAAATCAACAATATAAAAGTCTCCTTTCCTAAAGCTTTCAAAGACTTTGGAATTGTTAGATTCCATCAGCACAATGCAATGATATTTGCCAAAGATGACAACCATATCAAGATCACAAAGCATTGAGACAGACATGAGGTTGAATCCTAAGGACTCGACAAGCATGAATTTGTCCATGTGTCTATCCTTTGAGACCACAACCTTACCTAGACCCAATACCTTGCTTTTGCCTTTGTTAGCGTAGGTGATATGCTTCAGATGGGATAGTGACAAAACAGTATCCATCAACAGGTTCCTGTCACCGGTCATGTGGTTTGTACATCCACTGTCGAGGACCCACTCAATAGCTTTAGGTTGTTCATCCTGCAGATGAATTAGTGCAACTTACGAACCCATATACCTAATCAGTGAAGAATATGATATCAATTTCATCAACAATAATAGATATAGTAATATGAGGATGTGAGAAGTGAGTGATTCATTTCTTCATGATTAGCTTGCATCCTTTCAAGCACATTCAGGTCTCCAGCAAATTCTTCAGACGATCAAGTTCGTCTGGAGACCTGACCCTACATAAGAGATTAGTTCTTTTTCTTCACCACCCACATCTGGAGGGGTGGCAAAGAATTCATCATTCCTCGGGCTCCATAAGAAAAAGATGGCATTGAAGCCAGTGCACTTCGTTTCACAGAAGAGTGCTTAGGATAAGCATATGAATAAGCAGAGAAATTCTTTGAGGACTTATGAACATAATGATTTGAAGAATAATGCACATATTCATAGCCTTTAGACTTTCCCTGCGAAACAGAAGTGTTAGCACGATGATGTTCATATGAGGATTTTGAGCCATGTGAAGAATTTGGTCCATATGAAGAATTTGATCTGGGGTTCCTATTCTTCATAGGTGGTGTCATGATGACATTCACCTGAAGATTTTCAAAGTACCTTTTGGGAACCCAGATTTTCTTCATAGGGGGACCATTCCTGCAATTAGTTCCAACATATCGAGCAAATACTTCACCATTCTGATTCTAAAACAGTTTATAGTTGGAGTCAAATGACTCATCAAAGGAATATGAAGAATCACAAGTAAAGCCGGATAAGTTGCATGTATCTACAGGAGGTCCTTTAGCAGCAACCCATGAGGTTATGGGATACTGCTTAGGTTTCCAGTAGGTCCCATCAGCATTGAGTTTCCTCTCAAAGGCAATACCCCGTGTCGGTGTCAAAACCGGCGGATCTCGGGTAGGGGGTCCCAAACTGTGCGTCTAGACGTATGGTAACAAAAGACAAGGGACACGATGTTTTACCCAGGTTCGGGCCCTCTTGATGGAGGTAAAACCCTATGCCCTACTTGATTAATATTGATGATGTGTATTACAAGAGTGGATCTACCACGAGATCAAGGAGGCTAAACCCTAGAAGCTAGCCTATGGTATGATTGTTGTAATGGAGGTTATGTCCTATGGACTAAAGCCCTCCGGTTTATATAGACATCGAAGAGGGCTAGGGTTACACAGAGTCGGTTACAATGGTAGGAGATCTACATATCCGTATTGCCAAGCTTGCCTTCCACGCCAAGGAAAGTCCCATCCGGACACGGGACGGAGTCTTCAATCTTGTATCTTCGTAGTCTTGGAGTCCGGCGGATGATGATAGTCCGGCTGTCCGGACACCCCCTAGTCCAGGACTCCCTCAGTAGCCCCTGAACCAGGCTTCAATGACGATGAGTCCGGCGTGCATAATGTTCGGCATTGCAAGGCGGGTTCCTCCTTTGAATAATCCAGAGAAGATTGTGAACACCGGGATAGTGTCCGGCTCTGCAAAATAGATTCCACATTCTTCCGAAGAGAGAATAATATATACACAAGTTCAATCCGCTGACGTATTTTGTGGCATGACGTCACACCACTTCCAAGCCTTTACTTGAATCGTTTTTTATTATACCACCTCAGCGCGTTTAGCGAAGCGGTTTCCTTGGCACGTCTTGTCGAAGCAGAGATCGTGTTCCCCTTATTCCGGGATTCTCATCAATACGGACGTGGGTAACGCAACCGCGCCATTGATGGTGGAGCTTGGGAGATAAGCGAGTTTTACCAGGCTAGTGGGGACGTATAGTCTTTGTCCGCCTATATATAAGGGATAAGGATTTACCTTCTCACCTATGCCTTCTTCCTCCGTTGCTTATCCATCTCCGCGCACTCGAGCTCCAGCGCCCCAGTTCGCGCATCTCGCCTCGACCTTCTCCGACCATGTCCGGAGCGGGAGGTAAATGGTTGGCCTCCACCGTTAAGGAGGAGCACATCACAAAGCTGCGCAGCGCCGGATACCTTTCCGGCGATGTCGCGCACCGGCTGCCCGACGAGGGGCAGCTCATCCCCACCCCCGGGCCCCATGAGAGGGTCGTTTTCCTCCCCCACTTCCTCCGCGGACTGGGCTTTCCACTTCACCCCTTTGTCCGGGGGCTCATGTTCTACTACGGCCTGGATTTCCATGATCTGGCGCCGAACTTCATCCTCAACATCTCTGCGTTTATCGTCGTGTGCGAGGCCTTCCTCTGCATCCAGCCCCACTTTGGCTTGTGGCTCAGGACCTTCAATGTCAAGCCGACGGTAGTGAAGGGCACTCAAGCGGAGTGCGGAGGCGCCATGTTGGGCAAGATGCCCAACGTCCTTTGGTTCGAAGGGGCCTTCGTGGAATCCGTCAAGGGGTGGCAGTCGGGGTGGTTCTATATCACCGAGCCGCGCGACCCTTCATGGGTGGCGGCCCCCGAGTTCAGATCTGGTATCCCCACGCAGCTCACCTCCTGGAAAGAGAAGGGCTTGCTGTGGGGCAATTCGAAGGAGCTGACGGGACTCCAAGCCTGTATCCAGAAGCTGGTGGACAAGAAGCTCAGGCTGGTTAACGTGGTCCAAGTCATGCTCGTCCGCCGGATTCTCCCATGCCAAGAACGGGCATTCAATCTGTGGGAGTTCGATCTGGAACAGCACCAGGCGCTGAGCGGGCTCTTCGAAACAATGTACGAAGGCGCCTGGAGGGTGCTGTTTAAGGGCGCCGAAGCCCCCGCATCCGCGACGGAAGATCGCGGATTCCACTTGTAGCGTCCAGCTGACGAGGTAAGTGATTCTACCCCTTTACGGGACACTTGTTGTTAATAGTTCGACCCTAAGTGGGTTTTTAATCTCCCTTCTCCTTTGACAGCAATGGATGAAGAAGGCTGAGTAGCTCGTCTGCCCGGCTCCCATGCCAGAAGACCCAGTGGACGCCCGTCTAGCGGGGCTGCTGGTTCCGGCACCGCACGTGGTGCCAGAGAAGAAGGCCAAGAAGGTGGCCGCGGGTACTCGAAAGAGTTCCCGTTTTCAGGTGTCCGACGACTCCGAGGCGGATTCCTCCCCCGAGGATGAGGAGGAGGAAGAAGACTCTCCTCCAGAGGAGGGAGAGATAAAGAGGAAGGCCTCCCCAACGGGGGAGGCCGAAGGGTCCAAGAGGGGGAGAACTATTCCCCCGGACAGCTCCGCCAACACCAACGCTGGCAATGAAGAGTGGCCCTCAAGGGCCAGGCCTTAGGCAAGATCGTAAGTATCCAGATTCCTGAATGATCTACAATTTCTTTTCGTTCACATAGTGTCCTTCTAATGCCGCATACTGCCTGCAGTCCGGCCGACGATGATCTCCCTGCTACATCGAGCGGGTCGTTGGCTGCGTCGGATGTGGAATCCATTCTGACGGCCTCCACCCCTCGCGCCACTGAGGACGCCGAGGTGGGATCCCGGGAAGGGATCCATCACGAGGAGGCTCTGGAGGCGCCGCAAGGCAGCCTCCCAGACTTTGCGCCAGACTCTACACCGGAACCTGCAGTGGTTCCAGAGTCCGACAGGCGGCCCCTTCGCAAGAAGGGCAAGACCGTGACACCGGCGGTCCCCGTCCAACCGGAGGCGCCGGACAACATGTTGGAGGCGCTCAAAGGCGCCTCCATCAAGGAAGAACACCGTACTATCATGAGTGCGGTGATTCAGAAGGTTCAGCTTGCCAAGAGCGGGCTGACCGAAACCTGCAGCAGCCTTCTAACAGGCTTTGAGGTAAGAAGTTAAAATTATGTAATGTAATACCACATAGACAGTAGCCCCTGATGCTCAGTTCGGCGTTCGGAAAGAAAAGCCGGACTGAGGATCTAAAAAGATATACACAGGGTTGCTTAAAAATATGTCAATATGGGTTTGCAGGCTGCGCTGCTGACCTCTGCCGCACTGACTGCGGAGGTCGGTGCATTGAAGCAGGATCTCGAGCGGTCCGAGCAAGAGCTCGGCCGTGCCAAGAAGCAACTCGAGGACAAAGAAGGTGAGTAACACCACTTTAAAGATTTACCTTACAGAAAAGGATTTAGGTTGCAATAAAAATGACAAGGATAACGTGGGTACTGCAGGGGCCACTAACGAGGTGGCAACCCTGAAGGAGGCTGTGTCCGCGGCCGAACGCAATGCCGCCACGGAACGGGCTGAACGAGAGAAACAGGAGGCGCAGGTGGCGGAAGTGCGGCAAGAGCTCCAGGCTCTCATGGAGAAGCATGAGAGTTTGGAGCGTGACTCAAAGACTCGAGAGTCCGAGCTTGCCTCGGCTCTCGAAAGTGCCAGATCCGCCAAGGCCTAGGCCCATAAGGCCCTTCAGGAGGTTGAAGATGTGAAGAAGATAGCGACGGGTAAGGCATTTTTCATGCAAAGCAAGCATGTTAATGTAAACTACCTGACACTTACCTGAATTCGGAGCTCTCCAGGGGCGTTTGCAGATCTGCCGCGCAGCGTATCCGATGCCGCCGCATTCTACCGTGGCCAGGAGGGGAGCTCAATGGAGAAGGTCTTCTGGTCTCAGTATGCTGAGGCCGGCCATTCGGTGCCCCCTAGCGACCAGCTGAAGCAGCTGGTCGAGCTCCACAAGGCGGATGAGGAGGCCATGAAGGGCCTCATAGTCCGGCTGTGGCCTGGACAAGCCATGCCTAGGAGCTACTTCGGCCTTGTGCGGCGGCTGGTGGATGCGTGCCCCTGGGTGGAGGTCGTCAAGCGCTCCACCTGTATTGAAGGTGCTCGTCGGGCCCTTGCCCGCGCAAAGGTGAACTGGGGCAGGCTGGATGCGGAGAGGTTCTTACTGACCCGCCGCCAGCGGGCAAGGAGTATCGTACGCCCGAAATGTACTATAAGACTGTCCTGAAGGGTGCCCGCAATATTGCGGATGAATGCCCCATAGATGTAATTCTTGAGTAAAATCGCTATGTATTATCCTGTGCGCTGAAAACTTTGTTCATATGCGCTTAAGCAACGCTTGTTTAATCTAGGGAGGCACTCAACACAACGAACAAGGCAACCAGACTTATAATGCTTGAACACTCTCACTTAGCCATAGAATTCTATAATTTTAAATTTCGGCGAAGCCCCTAGTATTCGGAAGACCGAATCCGGGGCGCTATCCACGCCTTCGTCGGACATTATCCGGTACTTCGCTCGAAGCGGCATGAGTCTTTAGGGACCCGAAAAGACCTCTCGAACAGCGACCAGTCTCTCGCCTTATCATGCCAGTCAGTTTTAGCTTTCTCCACTGAGGCGCTCGCCCAGCTCAACCGGGGCGCAATCGCAGTGGTTCTCCCAGTGCCACCTTAGCCGACAGAACGGAACGTAAGGCACCAAAACGTGGGAGCCGGGCAAACCCAACTATTGACCCAAGACATGATTCGGAGCCGATTCATATAATGCTATAAGTTCGGGGTGCCGCACTTGTGAAAGTGTTCGGACTTATCACACCATAATGCGGGGAACATAAGCCCCTGGTGTATTAGGCCGTACCAAAATATACGGGTGCAATATGTCGTTAATGAACATATGTGTAAAGTAATGCAATAACAGGCAAAAATGCTGCATTATTTATTCAAGGAATTCTGCTATGAGTGCGGAAGGATACAAATAGTGCGGTAAGCAAGGGATTGGACTAAATAAACATGTCCCCCTCCAGGGGTGGGCCGCGGACTGGTGCATATAATTGAATTTAATGCTCGTAATGGAGACCACCTGAGTGTTCGTCGCAGCCTTCTTCCCTCCCTGGCTGTTGCATCGTGAGTTCGGCGGGTTCGCCGCCGGACAGAGCCTCTGGCGAACGGAGTCCTGTATATAAAAGAAAAAAGAAAGAAAAAGGCGACACCCTTATGAGCCCCTGGCGTGGTCGAGCCGCACTCTGGGTCTGTTGTGGTCGTGCCCCTCCCCCTAGGCCCATGGTATCTCCAGAGCGTAATGATGTACGCGGAGGGTTGGTCTTGCAATCATGCAAGGGCTGGGGTTGGGGCCGCATTGCTACGCATGCTCGGAACATGCCAGGTGGTCTTGGTTGATGTTGCTCCGGGCGCGTTTGGCTGTGTCCAGCCGTTTAACGGGCGGATTCGAAAATTGCCTTAGAAGGCTGCTCTGTACTTCTGCCGCGAGAGCCGCTGTATGTTCCTCCGTTCGGAGGGAGCGTTCTGTATTTCCGTTGACCGTGATGACTCCACGAGGGCCTGGCATCTTGAGCTTGAGGTATGCGTAATGCGGCAGCGCGTTGAACTTGGCAAACGCGGTTCGTTCGAGCAGGGCGTGATAGCCGCTGCGGAATGGTACTATGTCGAAGATTAACTCCTCGCTCCGGAAATTGTCCGGGGATCGAAGACCACTTCCAGTGTGACTGAGCCTGTACAATTAGCCTCAACACCTGGTATGACGCCTTTAAAGGTTGTCTTCGTAGGTTTAATCCTTGAGGGGTCTATGCCCATCTTGCGCACTGTATCCTGATAAAGCAGGTTCAGGCTACTGTCGCCGTCCATCAGGACTCTTGTGAGGTGAAATCCATCGACGATTGGGTCTAAAACCAATGCGGCGAATCCGCCATGGCGGATGCTGGTCGGATGGTCTCTTCGATCGAAAGTGATTGGACAAGAGGACCATGGATTGAACTTCGGGGCGACTGGCTCCATCGTGTATACGTCCCTTAGTGCACGCTTCCGCTCCCTCTTGGGTATATGGGTTGCGTATATCATGTTTACCGTCTACACTTGTGGGGGGAAACCCTTCTGTCCTCTACTTTTCGGCGGCCGGGTCTCTTCCTCGTCGTTGCTATGCAGCCCCTTGTCATTGTTTTCGGCAATTAACTTGCCTGCCTGCTTGAATACCCAACAGTCTGTTGGTGTGATTAGCTGGATTTTCGAGGGTGCCATGTATCTGGCATAAGTGGTCGAGTATTCGGTCCAAATTGGACGGACCCGGAGTGGTTCTTTTGAATGCCTTTTTCCGCTGACCGGGTTTAGAGCCTCGGAATCCGACGTTGACTGTTGTATCCTCTTTGTCGTCGCCGTTAATGCGGCGTTTATTTTTGCTTCGACGCGACCTGCCATTGTGGTCCTTAGTATCCAGACTGCCAGAATTTTTACTGAGGTTATTGCTGCGAGCTAGCCAGCTATCCTCTCCCGCACAGAAGCGGGTCATTAACAATGTGATGGCTGCCATGGATTTCGGCTTTTCCTGTCCTAGGTGCCGGGCTAGCCACTCGTTACGGATGTTATGTTTGAAGGCTGCGAGAGCCTCTGCATCCAGACAGTCGACGATTTGATTTTTCTTTGTTAAGAACCGTGTCCAGAACTGTCTGGCCGATTCATATGGCTACTGAATTATGTGGCTTAGGTCATCGGCGTCTGGCGGCCGCACATATGTGCCTTGGAAGTTGTCGAGAAATGCGGCTTCCAGGTCCTCCCAACACCCAATTGACTCTGCGGGCAGGCTATTAAGCCAATGCCGGGCTGGTCCTTTAAGCTTGAGCAGGAGGTATTTGATGGCGTGGAGATCGTCACCGCGGGCCATATGGATGTGAAGGAGATAATCTTCGATCCAAACCGCGGGGTCTGTTGTGCCATCGTAAGATTCAATGTTTATGGGTTTAAACCCTTCGGGGATTTGATGATCCATTACTTCATCAGTGAAGCATAGCGGGTGTGCGGCGCCTCTATATTGAGCAATATCACGACGTATCTCGAGTGAGCGTTGTCTGCTGTGTTCGGCCCGGCCGGGGTTGTTGTATCCGGCGCGACGGTATTCGTCGTGGGTCGTGGGGCGCCCACGTGATCCGTACATGGATCTAGATTGCCTTGCTTTGTCCTCCAATATATCTCGCAAGTCCGGCGCGTTCCCTCTTGGCTTCGTACTCTTGGAGTGATGCCGGGGTACGGTCTTGGTGGAGGGCCTGTATGCCTCTCTGTCATGACCACGAGGTGGTCGGTCAGCCGTATTGTGCGCTGGTGATGAAGGTATGTATGCTTCCTCCTCTAATCGGGGGAGCAACTTGCGTTTTGGGTAGCTCTTGGAGGGGCGTTCGAGTTCATACTCTTCGGCCGCGAGGACCTCGGTCCATCGATCGGCTAGCAGGTCCTGATTAGCTTGAAGCTGCTGCTGCTTTTTCTTTAGGCTATTTGCCGTGGCGATAAGCCTGCGTTTAAAACTCTCTTGTTCAACGGGATCCTCTGGCACGACGAATTCGTCGTCGTTGAGGCTTGCCTCGTCTTTGGAGGGAGGTATGTAATTATCATCCTCGACCTCTTCGTCTGCCTCTCTCTCGTGAGGGCTTCCTTCTGCGTCCTCCTGCGCTGAATCTTGCTGGAGGGGATTGTCCTCGGTGCTTTCTGGGGTGTTGTTATCCCCTGTGCCGGAATCTCCATTCTTGCTGTGGCGGGATTTAGAGTGGCGCCGCTGACACCGGCGCTTGGGCTGTTTCTTTAGGGAATCTGCATCCGCTGCTTCCTCGCCGTCCCCCTCTTTCGGGGTGTCCACCATGTATATGTCATATGACGAGGTGGTCTTCCAGTGCCCTGTAGGCGCTGGTTCCTGTTCGTCTCCAGCATCGTCGTCCATACCGTCGATGTCTTCGGAGTCGTAGTCTAGCATGTCGGTTAGGTCGTCGACAGTGGCTACAAAGTGGGTGGTGGGTGGGCTCTGAATTTCTTCGTCGTCCGCATCCCAACCATCCTGGCCATAGTCCGGCCAGGTCTCTCCGGATAGCGAGAGATGCTTTAGCGAATTTAGGATGTCGCCAAAGGGCGAGTGCTGAAAGATGTCCGCCGCGGTGAACTCCATGATCGGCGCCCAATCGGGTTCGATCGGCAAGGGTGCAAGAGGTTCGGAGTCCGCCAGGGAGTCCGGCACCCCAGAGTCACGAGCTTTGCAGGGGACGAGGTTAGTGTTCGGCTCCATCGCCGTGGAAGTTGCAGCCCCTGAGGCGGTGTCCAACCACCAGTCCTCGATCTGGGCGATCGGCTCCGGACTGAGGGCCGGAGCGGATTCGTGTGTGGCCACCAAGGCACTGTCCGGCGGCAGAGCTAAATCATGCCCATCGTGACAGCGCGGCACGCTCGGCTGTGGCTCGAGTCCGTCGAAGATCAAGTCCCCGCGGTCGTCGGCCGTGAAGTTTAGGCTTCCGAACCTGACCTGATGGCCAGGGGCGTAGCTTTCGATCTGCTCCAGATGGCCAAGTGAGTTGGCCCGCAGTGCGAAGCCGCCGAATACGAAGATCTGTCGGGGGAGAAAAGTCTCACCCTGGACGGCGTTGTTGATTGGAGAAGCCATCGAGCCTATTGGTGACGACACAGAGGAACTCTCAATGAAAGCACCAATGTCGGTGTCAAAACCGGCGGATCTTGGGTAGGGGGTCCCGAACTGTGCGTCTAGACGGATGGTAACAGGAGACAAGGGACACTATGTTTTACCCAGGTTCGGGCCCTCTTGATGGAGGTAAAACCCTACGTCCTGCTTGATTAATATTGATGATGTGTATTACAAGAGTGGATCTACCACGAGATCAAGGAGGCTAAACCCTAGAAGCTAGCCTATGGTATGATTGTTGTAATGGAGGTTATGTCCTACGGACTAAAGCCCTCCGATTTATATAGACACCGGAGAGGGCTAGGGTTACACAGAGTCGGTTACAATGGTAGGAGATCTACATATCCGTATTGCCAAGCTTGCCTTCCACGCCAAGGAAAGTCCCATCCGGACTCGGGACGGAGTCTTCAATCTTGTATCTTCGTAGTCTTGGAGTCCGGCGGACGATGATAGTCCGGCTGTCCGGACACCCCCTAGTCCAGGACTCCCTCACCCCCTTTCCTAGGGTTCTTGTTCAAGATCTGGTTTTTGAGCACATCACATAGAGTCTGATGCCCTTTGAGGCTTTTGTAAATGCCTTTGACATACAATTCCTTCAGCCCTACATTATTGTCAGTGATACTTGTGGTATCCTCATATGAGGAATTTGTGACTACATAGACATTTGAAGAATTTGCAGCAATAGAAGCATTTGAACATTCAGGTGATGAATTAGCAGATTCACGCTCAATGCATTTCAGACATGGTGGAATAAATTCTTCCTGAGCGGAACTGGTCTGTTGAGCAAGCAATGAATCCTTTTCCTCCTGAAGATCTTCATAACTCTCTTTTAACTTCTCAAGATCTTGTTTTCTCTGAAGAAATTCATAAGAAAGCTTCTCATGATCAGTTAAGAGAGTGTTATGATGATTTTGAAGGTTGTCAAACTGAGTTTGAAGTCTCTGAAGATTATCTGTCAGAGTCTTGGTTCGATTCAATTCCTCACCCAATAGGTCATCGCTTTTGTCTAATTGATTTTGAATCTTTTCTAAAGCCTTCTGTTGTTTAACGGCAATTTTAGCAAGTTTGGAATAGCTAGGCTTGAGATTGTCATCAGATTCATCCTCACTAGAGTCAGAGGGGGAATGTTTGAGTACCTTGGCACCTTTTGCCATGAAGCAGTAGGTGGGAGCATAGTCATCGACGCTCTTGTCAGCAGAGTTGGGGAGGTCATTTTCTTCAGTGTTGAAGATGGACTTGCTGGCATAAGCAGTAGAGTGGGCTAGGCTCGCCACACTAGAGTCTGATTCCTTAGATTTCTCCTCTTCCACATTATCCTCAGATTTTGCTTTAGAGTCCATTTCCTTGCCAATGAATGCATGGGCCTTCTTGGAACTGCTCTTCTTGTGAGATGAAGACATTGAAGATTTTGATGATGAAGACTTTGATGATTTCTTCTTCTTCTTTGAGTCATCAGAATCATCATCTTTGTACTTCTTCTTCTTTGATTCCTTTTCCCACAGAGGACAATCAGACATGTAGTGACCAGGTTTCTTGCATTTGTGGCAAGTTCTCTTTTTGTAGTCGTGAGACGAGGAATCATCATTTCTTGAAGACTTCCCAAAACACCGTGGCGAGAGAACTTCTGGAATTTTCTCATGAGCATTGCTAGCTCCTAGCTCAGTTCTTCAGGATCACCAAGGCTGCTACCAGAATCTTCACCTTCGGACTCAGAGACTGCCTTGGCCTTCAGTGCACGCGATCTTCCGTAGCTCGGTCCATAGAGATCTCTCTTCTCAGCAAGCTAGAACTCATGAGTGTTTAGCCTCTCGAGGACAGGATCAAGTGACTTGTAATCAGCTCGCTCTTGAATCATCAGTGCAAGAGTATCGAATGAGGAATCAAGTGATCTCAGCAATTTCTTCACCACCTCATGGTCGGTGATGTCAGTGGCACCAAGTGCTTGAAGCTCATTGGAGATATCAGTGAGGCGATCGAAGGTTTGCTGAACATTTTCGTTTTCGAGTCTTTTGAAGCGGTTGAAGAGATTGCGAAGAACATCAACTCGGGAATCACGTTGAGTTGAGACTCCTTCGTTGACCTTGGACAGCCTGTCCCAAATCAGCTTGGCAGTTTCCAGGGCACTCACTCTGTCGTACTGTCCTTTGCTCAGGTGGCCACATATGATATTGCTTGAATCTCTTCACATCAGCAGCATTCACAGACGGAGTGACTGAGGGAACGCCATTTTCCACAACATACCAGAGATCATTATCAATTGCCTCAAGATGCATGTGCATCTTGTTCTTCCAGTAGGGGTAGTCTGTCCCATCAAAGGTAGGACACCAAGCTGAGAACTTGATCATACCTGCAGTCGACATAACTAAAACTCCAGCCGATTAAACCAAAATCACACAGAACAAGGGAGTACCTTGCTCTGATACCAATTGAAAGTGCGTTGCGTTGAATAGAGGGGGGTGAATAGGCAATTTTTATGAATTCTTCAGTGAGGAATTTTAGGGTGAGGAAATTCCTAAGCGAAGAACTACAAGCAGCAGAATAAGTACTCAGGTATAAGCATAACAGAGCGATATCATAGTCATCATGATGAAATGAAAGATGAGCAGAGAGTACAGAAAGCGTAAACACAGGATAAGCAGGCTGAAGACAATGTGACTGAAGAAATTGGATTGAGGAAATAGAGAAAGTATTCAGTAATAGTCTTCGAACAATAATGATCAGGTTCATCAACACATGAGTGAGGAAATGAAAGGCTTGAGGAAATAGAACCAGTAGGCTTGGTGAAGACAATGATTTGGTAGACCAGTTCCAACTGTTGTGACCGTTGTACGTCTGGTTGGAGGGGCTGAGTATTTAAACTCGAGGACACACAGTCCCGGACACACAATCCTCACCGTATTCTCCTTGTTCTAATATTACACAGAACTCACCCAACACTCGTGGTAAGTCTTCACAGGTGACTTCCAAACCTTCACAGACTCGGTCACTCGGCAATCCACAATTCCTCTCGGATGCTCAGACCATGACGCCTAACCGTCTGTAGAATACACAGTCCTCAAAGGTAACAAGCGTCGGTTCCACACAGGAACAATCTCTTCAGTGATACTCAATCAGTTTGGGTTTGTAGGTTTGGGTTTGGGATTTGGGTTTTCCTCACTTGATGATTTTCGCTCAAAGTCCTCGGAGGAAGGGATGCTCTCAAATGACAAGTTTCAGTTTCTCTCGGAGCAGCCAACCAACTAGTGGTTGTAGGGGACGGCTATTTATAGCCTAGGGAGCAGCCCGACATGATAAGACATAAATGCCCTTCAAGGATATGACTGTTAGGTGGTAGGATATTTTTGGACAACTGGCATGTAGCACAGCAACGGTTGGATTTGAGGTTCGAATTCCTCTGGGCTATCATGTTCCTCACTGTGTAGGCAATCCGCACTAGCGAATTCCTAACTCCTCGGTCAGAACAAATTCCTCAGAGACCATAAGATCTTCGTCTCTGTCACTAAAGAAATTGACTGAACTGATATGAGATTTCAAGTGGCTTCACTCAAAAGGATTGGGTAGGTGTAGGATTTTGAGATGAGCATCACTTGGAAATCAGCTTCCTTAGTATTACCTCGACCCCCTTTAACAGTACGGTGTTTCCTATGACTCAAGAAAGAGAAAATGAAACTACAAAAACAAAAGTCCTCACGCTTCATAATACTCGCATGAATATCCAAGTCTTCATGGTCACACCAATTTCATCACTTTCAAAGTCTTCAGGAGAACCAAAGTCTTCAGCCGAAGACATTCATTTTTAGGGGTCGACTTTCACTATAAATATCGAACTCCTCATTGACTTATAGAGCCTGTGTACACTCACAAACATATTAGTCCCTTAACCTATAAGTCTTCAATACACCAAAATCACTAAGGGGCACTAGATGCACTTACAATCTCCCCCTTTTTGGTGATTGATGACAATATAGGTTAAGTTTTCAACGGGGATAACCATATGAAATGAAAGTGCTCAATATTGAGGAATTTGGTTGCAAGATATAGAAGAACTCCCCCTGAAGATTTGCATAGTGAGGAATTTGCTTTTGAAGCAATGCACATTTGAAGAGTAGAACCATGGAGATCTCCCCCTATATCTTGTAATTCATACACTCCTTTAACAAATTGAATGAAGAATTTCAAATGCATGATGAAATGTGGTGACTGATGTAATTTAGCATGCGTGCGTAGCATATATGAGGAAATAGCATGCAGAAAAACAGAGAAAAAGTATCAGGTCACCATCGGACTTAAGTTTATTGCTCAATCAACAGACACTTCAGAAGAGCGAGAGTTCCAACTTAACAAAAAAACACCCATATATATAGACCCGCTTGAAGACTAACTCAAATTTCTCCCCCTTTGTCATCAAATGACCAAAAGGGACGAAAAGTGAGGACTAACACCCCTGAAGAATATCATCACGAGGTTGATGGAGGAGCGCCAACATTGTTGGGGTCGGTTGTTGGAGTAGGGCCTGCCACAGTGTCGTCCAAGTCTTCATTTTCATCAGTCTCGCGGGATTAAGAATAGGAGCTGGGCACCAAAGGAGGAACTTCGACCTTCTTGAATTTCTTCGCCGGAGGCTTAGACCAGCAAAAATCCTGCTTGAAGCCCATCTGCTTGAGTTCTTCATCACCGTAGATATGAGTCAGAACAGCCCAGGTGCGATCAAAAACTTCATGGAGATAGTATTGGTTCTTCTTCATAGAATTATATTTGGCAGTCATGTTGTGAAGAATCGAACCAAACTGACGCTTGACCCATTTGTGATTGTGATCGACCTTCTGATGAAGACTGAGGAGAAGCTCATGTTCAGTCATCACCCTTGGAGCTGTGGCTTGAGGACTTTGCTTGGATCCATTGGCGGAAGAATCATGAGTGGCAAAGTCATCATTGGTGGAGTATGAGGCAGCTTGGCGAAACTGTCCATCCAATGGACGAATGCCCTCATCAACAATTGAAGTGGCCTTGCCCTTTTCATCAGATGAGGAAAATGTCCGCTTAAGGACTTCAATAAGGGGCAAGTAACTGCCATGGTTGAGTGTGTCAGCCTTGTAGTTGAGTGAAGACCTTGATCTGAGGAATCTCATAATCCAAGGAGCGTAAGGCTTCAATTCAAAGGGAGACAGTGCAACGTTTGCTAGAGTCCTCATGAAGAAGTCATGGTAGTTTACTGGGATACCATGCATTATGTCGAATAGCAGATTTTTCATGATGCCAACAACTTCTTGATCATTCGAGTCGTGGCCTTTGACTAGACTCAGTGTCTTGGTCAGAATGCGGTAGATAGTCCTAGGCACATACATCAATTCCTTCACAAGGAATTTTGTCCTTGAGGCTTGACCAAGCTTCAGCGGCTTCATCAGAACTTGCATGAAGTGATCAGATAGTTTAGTTTCTTGATAAATATGACGCGCACCTTCGAGGGGAGGACTAACATGCAGAGCAGGAAGTAATTCAGAGGCTGGTGCTTTGAAATGAGTGTTCTCTGTCATCTAGTCCAACACTCAAGAGTTCACATCTTCAGCATTCCCGGTGATGTGCAGCGTCGCATAGAACTGAAGAATGAGTTCTTCATTCCAGTCACATATGTATGTGCAGAAGTTGAGCAATCCAGCGTCATGAAGAACACTGAGGACTGGAGTGAAGCACGACAGTGATTCCATGTCCACGTGAGGAATAGGCGCACGATCAAAGACTTTGTCCATGTTGAAAAGCAGTGAAGAATAAAAGTTGGCTTGGTAGGCAGTCCAGAAATGCTTCCTTCGCAGACGAGCAGAGTCATAAGGATTATAGTCAGTGAAGAACACATGCTCATGGGAGAAATCATCAGCCTTGAATTTTGGTGTCTTTGAGATTGGATTCTTTGGCTTTGGCTGAGGAGTATCAGTAAGTTGCAGCACAACCTCAGGAATCTCAATCAGCCGTACCACCTCGACCACCACGACCACCGTCGCTGCTTCACCGCGCCACCGCACCGTGTCGACTGTCGCAAACTTCCCACCGGCCTCCTCCCGGTGAGCAGCGCTGAGCCCGCGTCTTCCCTTTGTTTATTGATCATCGTGCGCTCACCCCTCCACTTGTCGTGCTCGCCTTCACCTTGGCCGCGGCCTGCGTTTGCGCGCGCACCCGCCTGCCCGCCTCTGCCGTGTTGTTGCTGATGCGTGTTGTGCCGCTCCCGTGGCCGCCTGCTGTCGCCGTCCGCAGCCCCACGTGCTCGCGCCCGCGAATGCCTTGCCTCGTCGTGCCTCTGCCCTTTGGCCGCACTCGCCTCCCGCCATGGCTGCTTCCCCGTCTCGCACCACGTCGCTGCCCCGCGCGTGCCTCCGCTGGCCGCTCGGGCCACCACCGCACCTGACCGCACCCGCGCCCGCTACTGGCTAGCTCGCTCCGCCTGCTCATGGTTGCGCGCCCGCCGCGAGCTGCCCGCCCGCACGGAGCCATCCCTCCCACGCTGCCCACTGCTGCTCTCTGCGTCGCTTGCCATTGCTGCTACTCGCCGGTCGCCTCCTTCCCATGCCCTCATGCACTGCGGCCCGCCACCGCTCGCCTGCTACCTGCCTCGCCATTGACCACGCGCACGGCGCTAGGGACCCGGCGCGCCCACACGCCCGTGGCCATTCGGGCGGGCGCCCGTTCTGTTCACCTGCGCCCGGTAGCCTGCCCCGGCTGGCCTCCTGGGCCACTGCCAACAGGGCCCCATGCCCGTGTAAAAAAATAAAAATAAAAATAATGATTAATTAATTAATTAGTGAGTTAGTTAATTAACTTAATCAAGTTAATTAGTTTAACTTAAGCTCCCAATGACAGGTGGGCCCAGTGCCTAATTAGCTTTAGATTAGTTAAAATATGTTAAACCACCCACTGCCAATGACAGGTGGGTCCCTGGCGTCAGTTTGACCAGTCAACTAGCTAGTTGACTGCTGACGTCAGGATGATGTCATGCTGACACAATAAGTCCACTTTTGAATTGGAGATAATTCCAAAAAAATTTAAAAACTTTAGAAAATCATAGAAAATAATCCGTAGCTCGGATGAAAAAGTTTTATACATGAAAGTTGCTCAGAACAACGAGACGAATCCGAATACACAACCCGTTCGTCTGCCACGCATCCATAGCATAGCGAACATGCAACCTTCCCCCTCTGGTTCGACTTTCCGAAAATGCCAAACACCAGGAAAACTTTCCCGGATGTTATCCCCCTTCACCGGTATCATGTAGCACTGCATTAGAACACCCTAGCACCGCTTATTGTCTTGTCTTGCATAGTATTGCACTTGTTTGCTATGTATTTACTGTTTCTTCCCTCTTTTCTCTCCGGTAGACCCCGAGACTACTGCTGATGCCGCTGTGATCGACTACGTCATCGAAGACCCTTCTTCCCTTTCAGCGAAGCTTCTAGGCAAGCCCGGATACGTCTCCAACGTATCTATAATTTATGAAGTATTCATGCCATTATATTATCATTCTTGGATGTTTTACAATCATTTTATAGCAACTTCATATCATTTTTTGGGACTAACCTATTGACCCAGTGTCTAGTGCCAGTTGAAGTTTTTTGCTTGTTTTTTACATCGCAGGAAATAAATATCAAACAAAGTCCAAACGCTACAAAACTCCTGTAGGATTTTTTGGTCCAGAAGAAAGACAATGGGCCAAGGAAGCACCTAGGGGGGTGCTCGAGGGGAGCAGCACCCACCAGGGCGCGCCAGGAGGCCCAGGCGCGCCTTGGTGGGTGCTGCCACCTCGGGTGCCCCCCGGACCGCCTCTTTACCCTATAAAATCCCAAATATTCCAAAACCCTAGGGGGTAGCCCTTGATCAGAAGTTCCGCCGCCACAAGGCCTCTGTATCCACGAGATCTAATCTAGACCTTGTTCTGGCACCCTGTCGAAGGGGGAATCACCTCCGGTGGCCATCTTCATCATCCCGGCGGCCACCACGATGAGGAGGGAGTAGTCCACCCTCGGGGCTGAGGGTTTGTACCAGTAGCTATGTGTTTAATCTCTCTCTCTCTCTCTCTCTCTCTCGTGTTCTTGAGATGTCACGATCTTGATGTATCGCGGGCTTTGTTAATATAGTCGGATCATATGGTGTTTCCCCCTCTCTATCTTGTTGTGATGAATTGAGTTTTTCCCTCTGAGATTTCGTTGTTATCGGATTGAATACTTTTATGGATTTGAGAACACTTGATATATGTCTTGTAATTGAATACTCGTGGTGACAATGGGGTATCGTATTGATTCACTCGATATATGTTTTGGCACTCAACTCGCGGGTTCCCGAGGTGACATTGGGGTAATCTATGCATAGGGGTTGATGACCATTCTTGTCTTTGTTTCTCCGGTAGAAATCTTGGGGAACTCTTTGAAGTTCTTTGTGTTGGATCGAATATTATAAATCTAATTTTGCTTTGGTGTTATTTTAGTACGAACTCTAGGATAGATCGAACGGAAAGAATAGCTTTGTGTTATTTTAGTACGAACTCTTGAATAGATTGAACAGAAAGAATACTTTGAGGTGGTTTCGTACCCTACAAACAACTCCGTCTTATGTTGTCCGCTAGATAGGAACTTTGGAGTGATTCTTCATCGCACTTTGAGGGATGGTTATATGATCCAATTATATTAGCATCGTTGAGAGATTGCACTAGCGAAAGTACGTACCCTAGGCCTCATTTTCAAGCATTGAAATACCGTTTTTGTGCCAATTTACTATTTGCTACCTTGCTGTTTTTATTTATTAAGATTATAAAAATATATTTCTACCATCCATATTACACTTTTATCACCATCTCTTTGCCGAACTATTGCACCTATGCCATTTGCCATTGTATTGGGTGTGCTGGGGACACAAGAGATTTCTTGTATTTGGTTGCAGGGTCGTTTGAGAGAGACCATCTTCATCCTACACCTCTCACAGGTTGATAAACCTTAGGTCATCCACTTGAGGGAAAATTGCTATTGTCCTAAAAAAACTCTACGCTTGGAGGCCCAACACGTGTCTACAAGAATAAAGTTGCATAGTAGACATCAAGATCTTTTGTGGCGCCCTTGCCGGGGAGCTGAGTGCTTGAAGGTATATCTTTAGATGTTGCAATTGACTCTTTTAATTTCTTGTTTAATAACTAGTTTGGTTTATAAAAGAAAACTACAAAAAATGGAATTAAGGTTGCATCATATTATTGACAATATCTATAATATCTTTCTTGAAAATGATGGATTGGAAAATTGTGCTCAGTTGTTAGAAGAAGTATTTAATAAAATGATTGGCACGAATGATGAGCATGATTGTAATGTTGTTAGTATGAATTCTTTGAATATCCATGAGGTTAATGATGATTGCACTAGCCATGATAGTGATGTATCCTACAAGGACGTCAATTTTTGCGGAGTAAATTGGGAGTGCACACACACACCAAAAATGGAAGATAGATTTTGTAAGAAGCATAACTATTTAGAAACGAAAAAGTTGCAAGAGCGGCTAGATGATTGTGCTGAAAGATTTAATATTTTTCACCATCCTTGTGAACATTGCAATGAACGTGGTCATTTAAATGTCAAATGCTAGTTGTTTCATGATCAAATCATGTCCAAAAATTGTGATAACTTGATTACCCTTGAGCATCATAAAGAGCTTAGTCTTCTTTTGGGGTATGAAGAAATGAAACATATAACTAAGGGTATTCCAAAATTTAATCTAAATAGAGTTCTTGACTTTGATCTAGAGGAAATTTATATGTTTTGTGCGGTAAATTGCATTGAGAATCCTTATATTGCCAACTATCTAAAGACAAGAAAACAAATAGAGTATGAAGAGAGTACTAATGAAAGTGAAAATATTTCCCAATACCCTCCTAGTGTTTATTATGATGAATCCGGTAGCAAGGAGGAGCTTCGTATCCAATCAATCTCTTCAACAAGAAGCTCGAAAAAATTGATTAAACCCACACGTGAGGTGGTGAAGAAGAAAAAGAAAAGAAGAAAAGGTAGATGTAAAAAGGTAAATCTCCCAAGTAATATTGCTCCTATCACCATTGTGCCTCATGAAAGTGAATCAAAAATGTTGATGGAGGATGATGATATTGAGTATGATTTTGTGATGCCTACTACTTGTTGTGATGATTATGATTGGGAAGGCAATGATGTCTCTTATGACCTTGAAATATTTTTGGCACTTTCTTGGAAGAATATGATAATAATGTTTGCTATACCATTGGTGCCATTCATGCTATAGATAATAATGATTATGATGATATGCAAAACCACAAGCTTGGGGATGCCATGTTTGATGAGTATGAAATGTTTGAAGATTTATTTGCTGAAAATAATGCTTGCCCCAAGCTTGGGGATGCTTTGCATAATGAATATGATCATTTTATTCCTTCTACTTTCAATAAAAAAATTATGATGATGATAGCATGCCTCCTATTTATGATGATTACAATGATGAAAGTGGGTTTGGGAGAGTGTCAACTCTAGGTAGTAGTGATCCCACTATTTTGGAGGGTGTTGAATATTATTACAATATTGATGAAAGTGGATTTGGAGAGGTCATGACTTTATTTAGTGATACATCCACCATTTCGGAAGAGGTTTCAATTGACTATGATGAGAACAAAGTTGCTACTTATGATTATTATTATGATGACATGTATGCCATAAAGAATGATAAATCTTCTGTGATTTTGGATCATGAAAAGAATGCTTTGTGTGATGGTTATATGGATGAATATATTCATGATGCTACTGAAAATTATTATGAGAGAGGAAATTATGATTCATGATGTTCTTGTTATGTTCCAATCTTTATCTTTTATGCGAGCATCATTGAACTCATCATTGCCTAGCTAAAAGGCATTAAAGAAAAGCGCTTGTTGGGAGACAACCCAACACTTTTATCTACTGTTTTTGTATGTTAACATGATTATGCTACTTTAGTAATCATGGTTTATTGTTTTTGTTTCAATAAAGTGCCAAGTAAAGCCTTTGGGATCGTGTTGGGTGATAGTTGATTGATCTTGCTGAAAAACAGAAACTTTTGCGCTCACAAAAACAACTCTCATTTTTAACAGAAGAGTTCTTTTGAGTTGATTATTTTTCAGAAGATTAATATACTAATTTCTCACGTGGTCCAATTTTTTTCATAATTTTTGGAGTGGCAGAAGTATGTTTTGAGTACAGATTACTACAGACTATTCTGTTTTTTGACAGATTCTGTTTTCAATGCTTAGTTTGCTTGTTTCCTTGTTTCTATGGCCTATATTGCTCAATATAAATTGTGGAAATGATATGCTACAGTAGGCATTATGTGGAAACAATTATGAATCTTGTCTTTGACAGTACCAAAGTGAAATGGTTTTCTCTTTATCATACTAACCTATCTCACAAGGTTCCGTTAAGTTTTCTGTGATTGAAGTTTTCAAGTTTTGGGTGAGATATCGATATGAGGAGAATAAGGAGTGACAAGACCCTAAGATTGGGGATGCCCAAGGCACCCCCAAGGTAATATTCAAGGAAGATCCAAGCAACTAAGCTTGGGGATGCCCCGGAAGGCATCCCCTCTTTCGTCTCCAACATTATCGGTAACCTCACTTGGAGCTTTGTTTTCATTCGTCACATGATATGTGTTTTGCTTGAAGCATCAATTTATTTTGTTAGGATTTTCTTGCTGTTATTTGGAATAATGTTTTGCATCTTTTATTTCAATAATAGTGGCAATGATAGCCTTTGCCATGCTTATTTTGCAAGTATACTTGTTGCTGTTTCAAAACAGAAAGTTTACCGCTGTTGCAAAAATTCCTAGAAAAGTCAGAATATGATAAAATGTTGAAACTTTTTGCAAAATAAGCTCTGATAAATTTTCTACAGTATGTAGTGAGGTAGGGAAGTATGATGAATCTTGCATTCTTTACAGACTGTACTGTTTTGGCAGATTGCTGTTATGTTTGCATTGTTTGCATATGTTTGCTTGTTTAATTATTCTATTTGAGGATAGGAGTATTAAGTATGTAGAGTCATTTAGTATGCAATGTTGAATAATATTTTTTGTGGTTTGCTACAGTAGAGAATGATAAGGTTTTTGCATTGGTTTATACTAACTTATCTCATGAGTTCTTGTTGAGTTTTGTGTGGATGAAGCTTTCGAGATTTAGGAAAACCGTGATATGAGAAGAACTAAGGAGACACAAAAGCTCAAGCTTGGGGATGCCCAAGGCACCCCAAGATAATATTTCAATAAGTCTCAAGCATCTAAGCTTGGGGACGCCCCGGTAGGCACCCGACCTTTCTTCTTCAACAATTATCGGTTAGTATCGGTTGAGCCCAAGTTTTTGCTTCTTCACATGAGTTGTGATATGCTTGGAATGTTATTTTTTTGCTTGCGGTTTTAATAAATTTATTAGACCTGAAAGTTTTTAAATAAAATAGAGTCCTCAAATAGGAGGCTAGGTAAGCGGCATTCACATCCCGTCAAGGAAGCTCTATTCTATGGAATTGCTCTAGTGCTTCACTTATATCCTATGAGTAAATTGTTGAATAAATTGAATGTAATGAAGTTTAAATTATATGTTCATATCATGCCTAGTGGTAGCTTCACATTGGGTTTAGAAAGTGAAATCTTTTGAGGCTTGACAATCACAATATTGGTCATACAAGCAATCCATGAATGATTAGTAGAAGGAAGAGAACTTTCACATGCAAATACACAATCTTGGAAATATTTTGTGATTGTGAGCCCCCATCAAAATATTATATGCCAAAATTGTTGACGTTGGACAAGGAAGACAACGTAATGATTTATGTTTGTTCATATTCTTATATTGGCATAGATCCTTCAACATGTGGTGCTTGCCCCCTATCTTCGCTAGCCAAAAATTCCGCACCAAGTAGAGATACTACTCGTGCATCCAAAAACCCTTAAACCCAAATCTTGTTTTGAGAGTCCACCATACCTACCTATGGATTGAGAAAGATCCTTCAAGTAAGTTGTCATCGGTGCAATAAGGCAATAAAAATTGCTTCTAAAAGTGTTAGATCATTTAGTGTAAGAGAAAATTGAGCGGTGTACGAACTTGTGATGGCAAAGAATAAAAGTGACAGACTGCATAATAAAGGTTGCTATCATAAGGGGTAATATAACGTGACATTCTTTTGCACTAAGGGGTTGAGCATACAAAAATAAGCGCATGGCAACCTCTGCTTCCCTCTGCGAAGGGCCTATCTTTTACTTTTCAGTATTTACTTTTATGCAAAGAGTCAAAGTTTTTCTCTCTATTCCTTTTTATTTTTCTCCTTTGGCAAGCATCATGTGGTGAGGAAAGATCTAGGCACATATGTCCAGTTAAATATGGGTAGCATGAGTTATTATTGTTGACATCACCCAAAGGTGAATACGTTGGGAGGCGAAATTATAAGCCCCTATCTTTCTATGTGTCCGCTTGAAACGTTTTGCTCATGTGTATGCAGTGAGTGTTAGCAATAATAGAACACTATATGATGGTTAAGTATGTGCAGCTCTTACTTAGACTCTGTTGAATAAGTTGAATTGCAATTTCTTGGTGACTGGGAACATAGGTTGATGAGTTTCAAGAGAATTCATTGTTTGGACCGTAACATGTGAATTGGTTGCTACTATAACATGAGAAGTTTTATAAGAAAGAATTGCTATTATGATGCTAGGAAAATTGATTGAAATTATCATTGATAAAACTTATGCACTTTGCCAGCATTCATACTTCATAAATTATTTCTTTTATCATTTATCAACTCGAGGACGACTAGGAATTAAGCTTGGGGATGCTGATACGTCTTCAACGTATCTATAATTTATGAAGTATTCATGCCATTATATTATCATTCTTGGATGTTTTACAATCATTTTATAGCAAATTTATATCATTTTTTGGGACTAACCTATTGACCCAGTGCCTAGTGCCAGTTGTTGTTTTTTGCTTATTTTTTACATCGCAGGAAATCAATATCAAACAAAGTCCAAACGCAACGAAACTCCTGGTGGATTTTTTTGGGCCAGAAGAAGCCAGTGGGCCAAAGAAGCACCTGGGGGCTGCTCGAGGGGAGCAACACCCACCAGGGCGGGCCAGGAGGCCCAGGCGCGCCTTGGTGGGTGCTGCCCACCTCGGGTGCCCCC